>NW_009646608.1:2456250-2502367 GCF_000708025.1 Charadrius vociferus | reverse complement strand
CTGCTGAACAAATGAGTATTTCCCTCTCTGCCAGTCCACATTTTGAGCAATATCCAGGCTTGGGGCTGGATTTTGCAGCGCAGTTTCTGTAAGGGGCATCTCTGAAGTGATGTGAATTTTACCCTTTGCTACTTCCAATAACAAAAAGTGTGTATGAGGATATAAAACCCGCGGGGAATATCCTTTTCCCTCCCCTGCCAGTGCGGTAACCGCAGTACAGGCTCACTCACTCGATTCAGAAGCAGTCTATGCTCATCTCCATGCTTTTTCAGATTGCTGCTGCCAATAAACATAGCTAGCTGCTTTGGGAATCTGCCTTTTTGCCAGGACCACCTGTGGTCTGCAAGCTCTTGACAGAAGGACCATTTCTTTGGGCACGGCCTTCCAGCACCCGCATGTCTGGGTGTAGCTTCTAAGTGCCACTGCACAAAGAACACTGAATCATTATAGAAGACCTCGGAACAAAAACCAGCCAGAAAGTAACAGTGAGGGGAGACATAAGGCCACTGCAGGAATACAATGAGAAAAATATTTTTTTTTCAGATGGCAGGGGGAAGAGATTAAAGACACTTGAGCAGATGAGGGAAGGTATTTTGTATAGACTGCAAAGGTGGTGAAGTTTCTGGCGGCTGCAAAGCAAGTTTGTGGGAGACAAAAGAGCTGCAAGCAGAGCAAGAGGGGAAACAAGGGACAAACATGCAAAGAAGGGAAAGCCACGAAGCGTGTCTGTGGGGAAGAGAGGATGAAGGACAAGGCAAGCATCTCTGGAGTTACACTGAGACTGCTATAAGCGCCTGAGGCTTGGGAGAGGCTGGAGATGCCAGGGATGGAAGGGCTCACCTGGAGACTGAGTTGGGCCAGGAGCCGGCCCCACACGCAGACGTCCTGTGGGTTCCACCATGGTAAGCGTGCAGAGTTGCTCTCTCCTGAGGTCGAGGAGGATGCCAAGGCCTGTGGCATGACCCAGACAAGTCACACTGGAGGCTCCAGCTCCACCCAGGCCACAGAAGGATGAAAGGATGAAACACCCAAACAAGAGCCTTTCACAGCCAAACAAGAGGAGCCGAAGGAAACCACAACTTTCAAGAAAACCCAGCTGCTTCTCTCCAGCCCAGTGGCTGAGGCAGATACCTACCCCAGGCCATGTGGACCTGGCCAACATCTCAGATGTGGTAACACGCAGAGAACACATATGCAAGCCCCAGACATCAGCTGCAGGACTCTGCTAATTGGGAAAGTCTGTCTGAGTGTCTGGCCACCATTTGGCAGACATGGCAGCTCTGACAAAATAATAAATGTGGTACAGTGCGGCCTCCAGGCATTCTTCGTGGGGTCTGTCACATGAAAGTGGCATGAAAGGAGACGAGGCGATGCAAGACACATGGAGGTCAGCTTTGGAGACTCTCCGATTACCTTCTGGGCAGTTACTGCTAAGGGGAATTTGTAGTCCCTCTCTGCTTACTCTCTTGTTTAAACTCTCCTTTTATAAACAGGCAATTTTTCCCATCCAAAGTGAAGATGCTTCAGTCTGCTTGTCCAAGGCAGTTATGCTGTCAGAAAGTCTCTCTCCAGGCAGACAGGCCCATTTCTAAAGAGTGTGAAGAGAAGCCAGAGACATGATAAAAGGCCAAAAAAAATGCACACAGAAAAGATAACTGGACTTTGTCCATATGTAGTGTTTGAGAAACTTCTGTCTTCCTACTGACCTGCCTCCAAATCAAGATAAACAGAAGGATGCTGAAGTGCAAGTTGTATGGAGAAGTATTATCAAGCATGTTCAGCACAGGTCCAAGTACTTGAAGAAGAAACGCTGTTCAGGAGCAGTTCCCACAGCCTGCCTGTGTCTGGGTGCACTATACAGCAGCAGGACAACAAGGGAGGCAAGTAACTTTCCAGCAAGTAGGTTACCAGGGCTTCTTTTTGTACAGCGTCAGAAGTGTGACTGCATTGAACGTGAGTGCATCTGACATCATGGTTCTTCTCTGTCTGGAACTCCACAGCATATTGGTGTTTCTGCTGACACTCTTCATTAGGAAGAAAACATACCTTTCCTAATGGAGCATGTGGTGTTGGGGAAAGCACAAAGGAACTTGTGGTTTTCACTCCACCAACAGAGCAAGGTCCTCCAACAGTAGCACTCTGGGTGACGGCACGGGGTTGATGCTGGGGTAAGGTGATCCATATTGAGCTTATTGGAAAGAAATTCCCTTCCAGAGAAAGCAGGGTCCTGCTAACTCGCTGCAAGGGACCAAGAGGCAGCTAAGGCTGCTGCATACACCAGGACTTGCCAGAGAGTGAAGGAAGCAGGTAGAGCTGGTGGAGGCAGAACTGAAGTCCAAGCAGCTGAGGAGAGATTATACTTTCCTTCTGGTACTTTTATGCCAGAGCACCAGAGCCATCTGACCCCACCTGCCTTTAATGATCTTGGCTGAGGTGTCTTAAATAAAAAGACAACTGAGATGACAGGGAAGGACAACAGCTTCAAATCATCTGGTGTCTTGGTTAGAAGATGGGGATTAGGAATAAGAGAAAACCAGCAAACTGCTACATGCAAAATAGGCAAAGTAAGTATATAAGCCTACTGGATTTATAGAAGAGATATTGGCACATACCAGAAAAATTTCAAGCCAAATGTATGACAGCATTCCTTACACCCCTCCCACCCACTGCCATATCCCAGCTTAATGTAAAGCCTTTTGGCTTCCAGAGGCTTATAGCTATGTTTTATTATTTAAACAGGTCAACAATTGCAATCATATGTTGACTCCAGGCAATACACAAACACGATGATGTGTTAATATACAGCAACACTTGGATGGATATTCTACAATTTTGCTGCTCTTAACAGTCATATATATGATGGCAGCTGGGCTGGTATCTCCTAAGGCTATCTCTGAAAACTAGGAAGCCTATCAATCAGTGTTGTGCCATTACCAAGAAGTCAGCGTGAGATCAGTAAATGAGCTCTATTTTTAGTGTAAGTATAAACTCAATTTCTGGAAATCATTTTGAGAGGCAGACTATCACACCAACCGTACTTAAGGCTGCTTTAGAAAGATGCTGCTCCCATCTCGAGGAAGTGTCCTTTTAACAAGAATTGAGCTGGAATGGGATACGGATGATGGCATCTTTGTAAGACAGGATGGGAGAGCATATCTGTGTGCAGCCACCTGCAAAAAACATCTTCACCATGCTGAAGGGGGAATTAAATAGTACAAAGATTCTGGCTAGTGCCTACAACAAAGACATCCAAACCACTTGGCTCTGAAGTAATTCTGTTTATTTCACACCAGGGAAGTGTGCAGCTAGGTTATATAGATACCTTTCCAATGGATGGGGTAATTTTGCTCCAATATAAATTTCCACACGCTCAGCAGCCTTCATTGTCAGGTTGCGCCTGTGGAGCAGCTACCATTAAACATACAGCAAGCTGCCACTTCATCTCAGCTCCAACATACATTGAAAGCAACCTTTCTCAAAAGCACTTGCAAAATGTCCCTCCCCCCATGCGTAAGCTTTAGCTTCCCTGCAGCCTGCTCGGGCATACGCAGCGATATCTCAGCCGGAGCCTGGCTCACATTTTCCAGACAGGCATTTTCTACTGTTGTGTCACTGACCACAGACCTCGCAAGGCATTAATCAGGTATTAACATTCCCCGTGCTTCATTTTGCAACCCGACCGGGACAAGACCCATCATTTTTTGATTTGTTAGCACACTGGGAACTCTGAGATGCCAGAATTTTAGTGACAAATGACCTTTTACACCTACCACAGCTATCAAACAGTTGGCCTAGACTTAACCGAATCCCAGTCTCAGTCCAGTATTAGACAGATGTATAATGTACTACTTACAGCTTCACTCCTTTCCCTTGTTTTTCACGCTACCTATTTGGTTTGCTTTGTATTTTTTTCAAGTTCAGAAACCTTATTAAAGTTGTTATGGAAAAAATAAATTTATTATTCAACATACTCAATTTTTTCAAAATGGAATGATCCTCTCTTCTTTTTTTTTTTTGTTTTCATTTACAACTGCTTCCATTCAGTTGGACTGTTTTTATCTTTTCTATTTATAACCAGCACCAAAAAGAAAATTACCATGGATACAGTACATATGCAACATTAGCTAACAGAAAAATATATACATTTCACTCTGTAATGAAAAACTTAAATGATATTATTGCCATGGAGAATATATCCCTGTATTATAATAAAATATCAAGCAATAATCGACTGCTAAGATTCTTTTCCACCAACAAAAAATAGCACCATACATGAGATAGTGAGAATCTACACTCAATAACACAATTGTGCAACTAGAAATGTACAGTACTTTAGTAACAGTACAGAGTATTGTTTACAATATGGAAATACCACCACTGTAATCAAAAGAGCGTCAATCTCTTACGAACAACTAAAAGAAGTATTGTCATAGATACACGGAAACAAACAGCTTTCTTTTCACCAGTATGTAGTAACTGAGGGCAGAGCGTAGCTGTAAATTCATAGTAAAGCTCCTATAAAATAAAACAGAAGTGCAGGAGTATTGAAAAGAATTAAACTTTTTTATTATTATTATTATTTTTCTGGCTATTATAAAATGGGAAGGTTGTCACCATATGAAGCAAGAGAATGTAATAAAATGGAGCTGTGTTGTGCCATCAGTTTTTAATTTACATTGGTTTCTGATTATAAAAAAAAAAGTTGATGCACGCTAACCTTTGGGCTGTGAGAGCAAGTGAGGTGGTTTTTTCAGTGCTCAGACATTCCAAAGAATTCCTTGTAAATTCATGTTTCCTTAGGTAGGACTGAGAACTCGGACTCAAATGTCCTTTGAAGTCCAGGACCTAGCATCCTGGGACAGGCCACAGGTCTAACTAGCCTAGTATCCTCTTCTGGACAGTGGCCAGTAGTGAATTATTAGGGAAAAACATAACAATTAAAATCCTTCCTCTCCTATGCCCCTTTCTAGAAGGCCACATTTTGCCTATAGCGGGTGACAGGTCAGCACTGGAAGGAAAATGACCCCTGCTATTTAAAAGCACCTTTGATTCCCATTAGTAATAAATGCACACACTGTTCTTCCAAGATAACAGAGAAACCCGGTGGTAAATCCTTCGACAGCCCAACGTGAGTATTACTAATTCCAAAAATGATCTGCAAGGGGGTGGTGTTTCATCAGGCCAGGCCACTTCACAGGCAAGCGTTGCCCATTAAAAGGAAAACAGCAGACTCCAAACCAAGCGAAGGATGTAACAGGACCCATCTTAGTCAGACTGGTGCGAGGTGGCTGTGGTGGTAGGGAGGGCAGCAAGGACAGTCCCAGCCCTGCTCTTCTGCAGGGTATGACAGCAGGCAAGGGGGGCAACTACCACTGTGAATTACCAATATAAACCAGGTTCTCTGGGCTCTGTCTGATCTCCTGGAACTTTCTTATTAGCAATTCGTTTACCTATTAATTTGCCTAACTGAACATCACCATGGTATTGCCTAAATCTTCACTGCCACCCCTGCCAGCAACATATCCATTGATTACTTGCTAAGTAGTTACACAATCTCTGCGTTTGGGCTACAGGGTGGGAATAACAGAAGAAGGAGGTCTGATCCTGACTATAAGATGCCAAAAGAAGAACATCCAGTATAACAAAAAACAAGTTGGAATCATTTCCCTGCTAGAGAAAATCATCTGGGGCACGGGAAAGCAGATCTATTTGAGACAGGCACTTGAGGAAAAACTGCGTGCAAATGTGCCTTTGTGCATACAGCCCAGCCCTTGTGTGCACACACGCTCATTTGCACTACTAAGCACAGATGCAAATGTGAAGCCCACACAGTATTTGTTGATGAACATTAGCTCCTTGTGCTTGAAAAGCTTAGCCCTTAATAAAATGCTAATGAGTTATTCCAGTGAGGTCGTGGATATTGAAAGGATTCTAATACGGAAGAAAAAGTTGCTTTAAAGATATGTTAGGTACTAAGAGTCTTTATCCCTCCTTGCATTGAAAAAAAGAGGCAACAGCAACAAAGACATCTTGAGGACAGGTGTGAGCTGCAATCCAGACTGGCCCAGGGGCTGGGGGTAGTAGCTGGGCTTAGTTCTGCACTCATCTCCAAAGAATAAAACAGTAACACACAGTTCTAGAGCGAGTACAAAGCTGCAATTCATCCAAACAGCTCTGTTCGTATCATGAAAAGTGGGCTGTAACTTAACCACTGCGCAACTGGCCTTGGACCCTGGCAAGGAAAATGATACACGTTGGAGCAAGATATGACAGAGAGACATTGATCTGTAGGACTAACGGAGGGGACAAACTCTGCCCTGGGTAGAGCTCCTGTTTCAAGTCTCACATCTCAGAGAGGAGTTTGGTTTAAAGTGCAGAGACGTGGAAGAGAGTGTCGTATATGCAGCACTTGCTAAGTGCTGTGATAGCACCTATCTGATAGCACCAATCTGATAGCACCACAAAAGTAAGCCAGGAAGCATTCAAATACAGTGAATAAAATCCTAACCCTTACTGAAGGCAATGGAAGTCTTAGCCTTATGGTTTCAACAAGCTCAAGGGTACACTTTGAATGTCTTGTATCCCTGACTACTTTTGAGTCAAAAGGCTACATAACCTCAGATGTATACAAGAGCCAAGATAGGAAACATCTGTTCCGCTCTCCGCTCCATCCTTCACACAAAGGTTGTTCCAAATCCTGTTTCTGTACCAACCCTATCCAGTTTCATGGTCCTCTTAAAAAAACCCATTCAGTCTCATTATCTGATTGACTTCTAAAAATTGGAGAGAGATTAGGCCAAGCAATCCCTCAGTAAGCTCTACTGGATGAAAGGATTTCTGGCTTCTCGCTTCTCATGTAAATGGTTCTTGCTTAAAAATAACTATCTACTGCCATTAATAAGCTTCCATTTCATTAAGCTCAGAGAAAAATTAGGTTTCATCAAAGAAACTATATTATTCTGGGGAAAAGAGAGAGAGGATTGTTTTTTCAAATCAGAAAGAAGAGCAGTCCCTATTAGTTGCTCTAAAAAATATGACTTGGAATGTTGGATATAATTGTACTGCGTTTTCTGCAGAAATTTCAGAGATGTCCATCCTCTGCTATCAGTTTTCACAAGCTTTTACAGCAAATCCTCTCTTTAAATTAAACTTTTCATTTATGTGTCCCTCCAAGCCCACTCCACAGTGGGATAACTGTTGGGAATTGAAAACATCAGATGAAAGCCAAGATTAAAAGATTAAGTAATGTCTCTACCTTTGCTGAATTATTTTGCCAGAGGCCTTCCTCCATGGAGGTACCCATAACCTTAGTCAATGTAATCACTTTGCAACTCTTGTCCTTTAATGCTAGCAAGCCATCCAGTGGCTAGTGATTTAATATATTAAAGTAAAATGCATTAATGAAAAATGTAAGGATGTCAAGATACGATAAAATGATTGGCTCCTTGAGATGACTCTTTCTGTTTGTTTTTTTTTTAAGGTGGATGAGTGGATTACTTTGGTATCCAGTCTGTAGAATTAGTTTCAAGTCTTATTAGGTATGCTTTGGAATCCACCACATTGTAGCAACTCATGAAGTTCCAGTACTCAGACCTATTAGTCCGTGATTTGCATACAAATAGCTGTAATACCCTAAGAAGTAGCACAGGTTCATTAACTCTTCTGCTGCATCTTGTTTGCATAAAAGTCTCTGCAAGTCTGGCAACAGCGCTGATACCACCGCATGTCTTGGCACAGATTCTTCTCCCGGATCACCCTGCAGTACACTGTCCACTGGTCGCCTGTGCACTTGTACGTGAGAGCAGCTTTGGACAAGAAAAGAAAGGAGAAACTAGCAGATTAGCCACAGAACAGCACTGCAGGTGTGATCAAAGTCACTGCATACACGGGAAGAAAGGACCAATCTCGCTGTCAGCACTGGAGATCAGATGATGTTCTTTCTACCGAAATATCAGGCTCTTGGACGAGCTTACTGCAAGGGTGTAGCTGGATGTGACTGGGGAGCGCAAGCCTCCTCGTATTGTATTATTTCGTCTCAGCGACAAACAGGCTCGGAAGAATAAAATATCTAAAGCGTCGGCCTAGATTTAAGCACATCAACACCTCACAGCAATCAATGGGAAGCTGTGTGCTCCCGGGGAGAGTGCTTGTGCTTTGCTAAGGCATGCCTTCAGGAGTGGCCATCATCCTCCTGGGGGAAAACTCTTTTACAGAGGAGCAAAATCAGACCCAGTTTGATGGATGTAAAGCTGAATTAATAGGAAGTAAAAAATAATAGTTCTTAGTGTAGCAAAAACAGTAGGACAACAGCCAGCTACTGGAAGGGGGGAATGGACAGCAGAAACTCCCTCAGACTGACAAAAGGTTTATGCAGGGGGGAAGCAGCACGAAGACGCTGTTGCTAAATCTGTTGACAATATAATTAAAGGGTCACATGTGCTTATATAAAAAGATAATGGCGGTAAAACTGTACACTTGATAAAAATGCAGACATATAGTCAGTGCTTTTTATGGTATATGATACGTAAATTGTATGCAGCATTCTTACAAACGCTGTGATAACTGGAAAATCTTTTAAATGAATATTGCATCCTCTGAGGTTGGGAAAAACTGGTCTAATTAAAGAACATCAAAAGGTGCTGGCCCAGCAGCATCCTGAGTCCCTTATTCCTCATCTCTGCCTGATGAGACCTGGAAAGGCTCTTATCCTGTATTTAGCTGCGAATCTCAGTGCCAAGCACCAGGAAATGACAGCAGCAAAACTGGTAGGTTTATCACTGCAGCTTTATTCAGTTGGACAAGAAGCAAAAGCCTGATAGAATCTGATGAAATAAAGTTGCACTGTCCCAGAAAAAAAAGGAACATTAAGACAATTTAAAAAACCTGATAGTGAGAAACAAATTTGAGTGCAAGTGACCATCCTAAATGGGGGTAGCGCTGAGCTGTTTCTGAGTCTGCCTGCAGTGGAAGGGCTATTTGAGGGGGTTAGATCTGCAGCACTCCCCAGTAGCTATGCTTCCAACCAGGCAGAGCGTTCAGAAAACATGACGTAGCTGAATAAATTACTCATCTTGCAAGAACATCTAAGATAAACCTTATGAATCTGAGATGAGAGGCTTTATAGAATAGAAAGACACTGAGCCACAAACAAGGCTAGGACTTTAATATTTTAGAGGTCCAAGGTCCTTCATAGGTGTGAAATAAGACAGAAAGCATGTCTAGGAAGCATCAGGTGCCTGAGGAATAGAATAAACCCCCTCTGATTTTGTCACCACTGAGGGACACCAGACACAGATGTAAAATCCAGGTGAGGTGAACTCCACACTTAGATACTTCTGAAAATATTACCTGGGATGAAAAACATTCTGGAGTGGGGACAAGGCAGCATGTAGACTACTGAAATTTTTTTCTGCATAATTTTTTTTGGTGAGGTTTCCATTGCAGAAAACAGAAAATTTTGTTTAAAGATAATGCAATTAGAATATGTTTATAAGCAAGAAGAGCAAAACACTCAATGATATATCTTTCTGCTAATATCAAATATCATTGTCTCTAGCTCTGGTGATTCCAAGCCCCGTTTAGAAACAAAAGCATCCCAAATTACTTGCAGATTACTTTCAGCAGGGACTTGAGCTTCCTCAGTCTTCTAAACACGTGAGCTTTTTATTGCTTTTTCCTAAAATGTGAATTAGGATGGATTTCTTGTCTCATCAGTGTATCAAGGGCTTACTTCTCAAATGAAATGTTTTCCTTCCACGATGGTCTGAGAGCTAAAATGTCTGGGAAGTACTCTCATATGTTCTTAAACAAAAGAGGTTAGAAGCTCCTCAGTATGACTGCATTTGCAAGAATAAAATTTCCCATATTCTTTTAAACAACTGTTAAACTTTTCGGAAACAAATTTCAGTTCAGAAGCTTCAAGTCCAGTCCTAGTTTAAGTATTATTTAATACTGGACAGTGCTATTAGAAAATGGATCTCTATTACTTAGCAGCTCTGCCTTTTCATGTGTATTAGAGGCTTCTTAGCCTACAAGACTGGCTCTGTTGAGAGGGTGGAGGCTGTTCTTTCTGGTAAGCTCTTAGCAGCATCGTTTACAATCCAGCCTCTTGTACTGAAAAGTAATGGGAGGCACTGATGAGGCTGTGTCAGTGTAGCTGATGGCTTAGTTTAGCTTCGTCTTACTGGTGATGATGTGTGAAATGTAAAGAAACCAGCTTGGTTCTTGGAGCTGTGGCTGAACACACAGGGCTGAAGTTTGGAAAAAAATATTTTTATCCCCTTATAAACTGAGCAAATATGACATGGAAAATCATGCATTCCCACAATTTTGTATTAACAGAAGGATTCTTAACTACAGCCATTTCTTAAACACAGTGTTAAGGTGTTTTGGGAAACAGATGGCTTATCACCATACTCTCATCTCAGCCAGGTACACAGGGGATACAGGTAGGGTGAGGAGAACGACAGTGACAGAAAATCAAAGGGTTCACAGAAAGAGGCTGGATGCTCTCTTGCCTCCCTGGGCAAATTAATTCATCAAACCACATTCTTGTGGCAGCAAATGAAAAAAAGAAAAAAAAAAGAAAAGGTGATGCTCTGCTTGTCAAGGTCATGTACTTTTTTGGGGGCACAGATGAACAAATTATCGTACTTTACACTCACCACACTGAAAGCAGGGTGTGAAGGTGTTTGTGACAGAGAAAGATATGCCTGTCAGCTCCCTCACCTCTCTGATCAATCAACCAATTACCCACTCACCATTTGAGTGCTCCTGTTGGTCTCTCAGGTCTATCCACTGCTGAGTGCTCTACCTTGGGCAAAGTCTGAACCAGGGATTGATGGATAAAAGAGGACCTATCCCCTAATTTCTGTCCCTGGGCAACCCCTTGAAGCCCCACTTTCATCACACTGGGTACACTGGGACCCTAGGCTTTGCCTGGTTCTTTGCAGGTGGCATCTTCCCCCCAGTACCCCTCACTCACCAAGTCTGGGCGAGGTAATTGTGTTGACATTTATCTTCTCATTGCAGACCTCTTGGTGGCACTGCCTGTATGCCGCTGGCTTGGACAGGACAGGGCACTCATTGCCGTGGCGCCCGGTGACTTTGTGCATACACTGGACCACACGTGACTGGAGTCCCTTCCCACAGGTTGAGGAGCACTAAAGGAGAGAAGGCACTGAGACATGGTCCAAGCAGAATAGCTTCAAAATCACATACATACATACACCAGAAAAATCACTGCCAGAGCTGAAGTCTGCAGCAGACTGGCAGCTCACTATGGTGCTGAGGACTCAAGAACAGGCGCGTCGTGTCAGCCAGGGACCCTTCATACAGCTGTTGCATTTGTCTGTGATGATTTTGCAGCTTCAGGAGTGCTGTGAGCAGACGAACTGTCCTGGCACAGGGAAGGAAGCTGTTGTCTTTCTGTCTGGACTTGCTCTGAGTCCATCTACACTGGCTGTCCTTGTGGGTATCCACGAGGTTCAAGCAGGCAGAAGTGCAACCCCCTCCACAAAGAGGCAAAGCTGGAAAACGTATACAGCTTAATTATGGATGAGCAGCTTCCACCTCCGTCTCCATGAGCCACCCAGTGGTACTGGTTGCCTTAGTTTGAAAGCTCATTCCAAGACTTGGATGGTCTAACAAAGCTTCCTCCGCAGACAAGATGACCACTGCCAGGCACTGATGTAAGATAAACCCAAGGATTACAGCAGAGGCAGGCAGCTCCTACTGTATGCCCAGGCCTCTAGAGAAGCTCTGTTCCAGTATACGGAAGAACACATCAGGTATTCAAGTATTCACTCTCATCTCTCCCTGCTAACTGTCTGGCACTCGTCTGTCCTCCTGGGAGCAACTGCAAATTGTACTCCACGAGTTTAGCTTCTATTAGCCAGGAGGCCCAGACTGTTTATATGCTCTCTTTGTTGTCATACAATTGGAGTCCCTACCTCTCCCTCCCTCTTCCTCTGGCCCAGTCACTTGTGATTTACAATGTCCTACTTGCACGCTGTTCGATTTTAATAAAGCAAACACAGTGAGCACAGTGAGGTGCACCAGCTGGAGTTAATAAAAGAACCTTGTATTTAAAATAAAGAAACAATGGGTTGCAGGACTTTGGTAAGGTTCCTATTTCTGCTAAAGCCACACACAAACTGTGTGCGGGGAGAGGAGTAGGTGGGGGAAAACTCAGGAGATATAATTAGGATGATGTCAAAGAGATTATGTTTTCTGTCCTCTGCTGTTTCTGAACAAAGTCAGGGCAGTGGAGCTCTCTCCCTGAAAAACACTATCCCTTCAGAGTGGTACTTCTTAAAAACAGCATGTCAAACATTGAAGAGGTTCAAAAGATGAGCACCACAGAGGTTGGACAGAAGTCCAAGTTCGAAGGATGTGTATGTGGATGCTGGTAACACTAGGACCCAGGGGCAAAAGAACACATGGACGCACATAGCCCTCCACCTCTCCCATCTGTGGGTGAGAGCACAGCAAAGCTGTGGTCATATTGTTCTGGAAGTATCACAAAAAATCCTCCTGCTTCTCAAAGATCATCTGATACAAGAAGTATAGCTTTGTTCTGGGCTGAAGCACAGGGAGCTTCCTGTGTGAATCACTGAAAGGCCTGATTAGAAATGGCCTCAGATTAACAGGATCACGTAAAACAGAGCCGATGGAGTTCTGCTTCGGACAACCCAGTGCAGAAATAGATTTGCACAAGGTGAACTCTCTATTTCTGGGTAGCAGGAGTTGTAGGATCAGTGAAGCCTGTGGTCAAAAATAATGACTCTTTATCTAATTTTCTTCTTTAGTCCCTCACATTAATGACTGTTTATTAAACATTTCTTACATTTGGTGTACTCACCAAATGTGTACTTGCTTTTCTCCTAATTTTCCCCTTACATTCCACCTGGTCTGTATTCCTATTCTTTCTCCCAGTGCCTTTCTCTAGGACTGAACTTTGCCAATTCAGAACAATCTCTGGCTCAGATTCCTTCTGGACTTTACCACCAGGCCATCCTGGTGTGCAGTTTACCTCTGCGTTTCCAGCTAAGCAGCCTCCTCCAGGACCCGATTATTGTATTCTGAAGGTAGCAGTCACGCTATGCTAAAATTTTACATCTAGTTTGGAACTTCTTTTTTTAAATAAATAAGTGGGGTTTTTTCCTTTACATCCTTCTTATTTCAATTTAGGATCAACACACCAGTTTACGACAGTATTTTTTGCACTTAGATTTTCAGATGTTGACTTCACATCAAAATTTGGTCACTGTCTATGAATACCTCAACAATGGTTATGGTATTTAGGACTATGCTGAATGAGCCTTTCCCTTGTATGCCCTACAGTGAGCTATTCCAAAAAGCAATCGTCAAAGTCTCTTATTTAAACCCTCTTCATAACTTGAGCTTCTGCATTGAGGTGTAGGCATTTCATTAGTCTTGGGTGTCCCTCTGCTCTTCCCCAGCACTGTGTGCCCTCAGTGACTTCTACCAGTCTGGAAGCCAGTCAGGCATGGCCATTACATTTGGATTTAAAGTCAACAATTTTTATCCTGATAAATGCAACTATTATGCCCTTCCACTTCACTAGTCATACGCGACCTCTAATCCTCAGGATTTCAATGGCACTTTTAGTCTTTGGAGTGCTTTACTAATCTTAATCCTCACAAAACTCTTTGCAAGGGGAGTGAATTGTACATCCATTTTACAAACAGAATAGCTGTTATCACATAGGCATAAAATAACCCATTCAGGCCATGGTGTTCCTTCACGTGATTGTAATATAGTGAGTCTGAAACCCCTGTCTCTGGCTTTTAGGCACTCCTTGTGCTTATGAATGCTCTTAAGAGAGAGGGAAAAATAAAAAGAAAAGAAAAGAAAGAAAGAAGGAAAGAAGAAAGAAAGAACGAACAAAAGAAAGAAAGAAAGAAAGAAAGAGAGAAAGAGAGAAAGAGAGAAAGAAGCATTTTTCTCATAAGGTGAATAAGGTTTTCAGATACCAGTATACAAATACTCACCTACCTTTGTCTGTGTTCCTGTCTGCATTTGTTAACCAGCAAGGAGGGCAAGCAATGAAACTTTTTCCACAGACACTGCCAACTCCAATCCTTAGACAAATAACAGCAGAGTTTTTGCCCGAAGCAGTTTTATTCCTTCTCCTGGGAGACTGGGATCATCACCTATGCTATGCAATTAGTTTTTCACAGCCAGGAAGACAGATTTTAACATCTTTCTTGAACTCTTTTGGGCTTGGCAGCTAAAGGAAGGTTGGACATCTGGCTTATTTTAAGACGAAATTTTCAACTCTGTACTTGGATAGCCTCTTTCCTAGGAATTTCAATAGGAAATAGGAATAGATACAAAATACATACAAAGGGGGAATTGTTACTTATGCTGCACTACGAAGAGAGGACATCGTTAAAAGAGGCATAAAAATCAAACTCCAACTGAACAGCAAATTCCCATAATTACCTTCCCTCCTACTCTGGACAGCTAAATGCATTGCTACGGTCTCTCTGTTCCCAAATATTTATGGAGCAAGTAAGCATATCCATGGAACAGTTTTCAGGGCTAGATTCACTCTGTGCCCTTTGATACAGGACCCTCATAACCAAGGTTATAAGTAGTTTAAGTAAGGAAAGGTGCCGTGCCCTTCTTGCAAACAGAGGAACTTCCAGGCAGCCAACAGCTGCCAGAGAGAGCGTAGCAATCATGGCAGAGTGTGGCCTGAGTGGCAGGGACAAAAGTACTGTTACAGCCCAGCACCTGATCCAGCTTCTGTATAGCTGGTACAGTTCCACTGGGCAGAGCGCTGGGAGGCTCCAGTGCTGCACGGTGAAACTGCATCGATTGTATTTAAAATGCTGTTGATGGACAATGGACTTTTTTGGGCAAATATTCAGTTGTTGCACTGCTATTAACAAAAATACGGTGAAAATCCAAAACCCCTTTACAAGCATTGAAGTAACTCTCAAGATACGCACATGTTGTGATGCCACGATGGGGTAAAGTGATCTGTGAATGTGGAGGACTGGTTTTGGTACCTGGTTCGGAGCTGCCCGGATCTCTGCCTGCCACCTGAGCTGCTACAGAAGTACAGTGAGAAAACCCACGAGCAACTTGCCTACTCTGGGAAGCTGGGGACTCGGACAAGTGCTTGAATAGAGATGCCGGTGTCAAACAAAGAAGTGTTTTTTCCTTCCACCAGGCATTGCTAGTGATATTGCTATCAGAAAAATGCATATGCAAAATTCATGTAGTTTAACCGTAATGGACTAAACTGAATATAGGCATTGTAAATTGGAAATCCACCCACATGCAAAGATCAAAGGACTGTTCAGCACTGTAAAAGAGAGGGGGTTAATGAACAGTTACAAAAAATGAACCTAACGAGAGCCTTTGTAACTCCCAGTTCAAACACTGCTTAAGAAGGCAAAAGGAATACAAAAATGCCTCCATTCACATTCTTTGGCAGTAACATGCAAGCCAGTGGGGATATCCAGAAGGAAATAAACTCACAAATTGTCAAGGCAGCAGCTGCATTCATCAGCTTAAAGAAGATTTACTTACTGAAAAACTCCAACCTTAAGACCAAGCTATGATTTTTCAACTGGAATGCTATTTCCACCTTAGGATACTGATATGAAAGCTTGAAATCTACCAAAGGTGCTGACAGATGTCTAATTGCTTTGAAAGCAAATGCCTCAGGAGAATATTACGTATTAAAATAGAATGAATTTACAGTAAGTGCTGAGATCTGTCAGGGACTTCATCAACTCCTGATCTACAAAAGATAGCCAGAGAAAGAGAGAGGAATAAGAATGAATGAAGACAGGGCAGAGCTGCCACTGGGCAGCTGGAGGAATGCATAAGAGAGACCAGTCCAAAGAATCCCTGTGTTGAGGCTTAATGGGGACAGAAAAAGGTACAGATTTACCACTACAGAGGACAGGCTGTGATCTGTTCAGGACTGAACGGGATAATGAAGCATTGCTTATGCTTTAGCTGAGGGCTGCTGGCTAGGCAGGGATGCATTCAGACCACAGGTCACCTTTAATGATGTCACTTTTCTAACCTCTAAGAGATAGATGTTGAGTCTTTTTTGTAAAAAACTTGCTTTTTCCAGCAGAAGGTCATAGCATCCCTTCAGCCAATATCTTGAATGTACTCCAATATTTAGAAGGCTGATCTTTTGGAGGGATATATAGTTCAAGACGACTGTCATAACTAAGCTGAAGGCAAGATGTTTTTTTCTTGATTCATCAGTCTGCAGTCATCTGATGTTTAAAGATACTTTTTTGTCCCCAATATGCTGAAAGTTGCTGAAGCCAAGCATAACACTATGGCTAAAGCTCCAATATTCAGAGATAGAGTCATGCTTTACTGACTTCAGAGTTCAAATATTTCAAGGCGTTAGGATATGGTAGAGTGTTTTTCCCCCCGGGGGTCTTATTTCTTGCCTCTATGAAAGTCAGAAAGAAAGCAAGATAAGTTCCTATTAATAACATTCTAACACGGCATTGGAGATGAATGACAAAGGTCCTGTAATTGCTCCATTCCTGAGACCTTAATAGTATACATGTGTGTGCTCTGAAACCCAGAGCTCCACACACCTTAACATCAGGCTTTTTATGAGTATCACTAATTTAAACTCTATAGTTCTACCTGAAAAGCAGCATGCAATATGCTTTTATGAACACCAGGTCAATTTTCACCATGGCATCATGCTAAAGAAAGAAATTTCTGTCTTTTCACTGATAAGATCTAATTAGCCCAAAGCAAATTGTAGGCTGTTTTTCAAGCTTCCTTGTTCTTTTATTTTCTTTTTTTCTTTCTTTCTTTCTCTTTTTCTTTTTTTTTTTTTTCTTCTTCTTCTTTTTGAACCCCAGATCTGTAAAGAGAACATATCTGGTCTTGCTTACAACAATCTTTCATTTGGAAACTTTTGTGAAATGACTGATTTGTTTAATTTGGCCAAGAAAAAATGCATACCCTTCTGACTCAGTATGGGAAGAAACAATAAATTATAGCAGAAAATGCTCATGGCTGATGTGACAGTATCTTGCAAGAAAAAGAGAAAAGCAATCCTTGCAAACTGCCTACAGCTGTGCTTTCAAACGGCATGACCCTAAGGAACAAGACCTGACCAGTACATCCAGCATGTCTCACTGCATAATTAAGCTTGACTTTGCTATTCTGAAAAGTTCCATTGTGCACAGAGTTCAGAGATTAAGAGCTGAATACATGAATATTCTGGGTAGTGACAGTGCCCCTAAGTACTTGTGCAATGCAGCCCAGGTGGATGCTAATGAGGAAATGTCATTTAATTCATTATACCAATCAGGCAGAATTTACTTCTCACAAGCTTTCAAACCGGATTTCAAGAACAGGATCAAGCAGAGATATGAAATGATACGGTATTGCCTATAGGGTACCATATTCTAGCATGCCACCTATAGTGCGTGTGCAATGTTTTGATCTGTGGCAGTACAAAGTGGAAATACTCCATAGCTTATTCCACCTGAAAAACTGCACGGAAATGATACTGACTCCTGTCGCAGATGTTAGCCTGAAATAATATCTTGGGAACTGAAGCTCCACTGAACATGTATCTTAGTTATTCATCAGTTAATGATCAATACTGCCTAAATGCATTTTATTAAAAAAAGTAATTAAACTAAGGACTCCATTAGGATTACTTAACTTCAGCAAGAGGCTGCTCCTCCCTGTTACCTCAGTCCTGCCTGAGCATTCTCTAGACAGGGAGCTACTCAGCTTTGAAATGTATGATGCTGAACTACCACTGCATTTCATCTCTTTGCACAGCCAAACAAGGGATCACCAGCAGGCTGATACTAATTGCTTTTTAAAGATGTTCTGGAAAATTGTCACCTTAATGCTTTAGTAGTCATTATAAATCTCAAAAGGCTACTGGAAAGGCTGCAAAATTATAGCGGTCCCTGCTACTGATACATATTGTGTGTCATAAGGATTCAAGGGGCAAAAACCTCTTTGGATGAGTAGTACAAACATTAAAAGGTGAATTAGCTACTGTTGATATTTTTAAAAACATGATCCTAGACACTGTAACACCTCAGAGTAACTCAGACAAAATGAATGCCAATATTTGAACAGGCTTGTCTTTCATGCTTTCTTCTTTTTCACATGAAGAAAAAGAGTAAAATAGTCACGATGGAATTCCATTTCCAATCCACTGATCTTGGTGGGAGGCTTTAATTCTCCATCAAAAAAAGGGTCCTTAATGAACTGTTTTTTTAAGTAAGAAATATCAAAACGGAAAAGTTATTCTTCCAATTAATAGGATCACTGGAGGCTGTATTGGAACATGAGACAATAACACCGTGGCAGAACGTGTTCCACTTCAAACAAAACACTGATGAATATGGTCTTTTTGCAGCACATTCTCCTTTACTAAGGAACCATCAAAATGTACTATGGAAGTTCCCAGAAACTCCAGCAGAGATGAGCTGTGCAAACTGTTGTGCAAACAAGGAGCAGTCATTGCCTCAAAGGCATGAGCAGGACTTGGTTTCTGTATCTTACAGTCCCCAGGGGAATGACATGGCCAGCCAGCATTGTAGTCAGCATCTCTTCACTTTCCATGCCTAGGTTTCCAACTACAGCTGCATCGACTGGGGCTGGCAGTTAGCACAAGTCTTGATAGAGGCTCAACCTTGTTTTAGTGCCATTATACAGTATTTACACCTCTGACCATAGCTAGAGACATTTCACAGATGTGGGGACAGAGAATCAAAGACCAAAAGGGATGGGATTCATCTTACTGAACTAGCTCTGTTCAGGGTCTCTTTGCAGTCATCAGGGAGAGATCACCACTTCAAAGGGCAATTCAGCCTCTACTAAGGAAAAGGAGGTAAAACTACTACCTGGAGCTGCCTGTGTTACAGTGACTGTAAACGGAGCCCAAGATCTATCTCAAACATGGCCCCTCCCTGTCAGAAGGCTAGGACTCAGCGATGTGAATTCAACTCAGTGATGTACCCATGACCATATAGAAGCCTGTAGTTAATACGAGCTGAACTCATATGAACTTTCCTATCTTTCCTAAAATGCATATTTCAAGTGGAGGCACGAAAACTGTGTTTCTAAGTTTGTCCACAACAGAGCGATCAGTTCTACTTGGCGGTGGCGACAGCATTCAGGACTGACTGAGCCCAGGGAACCCTTTGATTGTAACTCCTGAAGGATGCATTACCCTGGGAGATTTTCTTTCTTAAAGCTGTAATTACCTTAAAGACATGAAGATTCCATGAAAAAAAAATGCAATTCTCAGCTCAGGAAATGGTTAGCATTTCAGTTAATTAAGAGACCACATTCCTAGAATATTCCTAGGTAAAAGTTGTTCTTAAAGCATACATATTAAGAGTGAGGGATTACCTAAAAGTGATGCCCTGAGTACAACAAACATTCCTAGAAGCATCCAACCTCTTTTTCACATGCCTCTTCATCAGCAAGGCGGTAGAAGGGCCTTGGGCTGGGCTTCAAGCAGCCCACGGTGACGTACTTGGCAGCAGGAACATGGAGATGTCTCCCCTCATGTCTCCCCTTCTGAGACTTTTCCTTCAATGATCCTTTTCTTTTCTTAGAACCCTTATTCTGGATTCAGGACGGCTCATTTCTCTTTCACTTAAGTTTGTGGAATAAAATCACAAAGGGAACAGAGAAAACTTCAGCATGCCTTGCACTGACAGTGAAGATGACAAAAAAATAACCAATAGCCTTGGAGCTGTGTCATGAGCAAACTGCAAACTGTGTGCCAGAATCTTCATTTTATGCTGAAATCCTTCACTCACTGAAGTCATTGGGAGTTGGCCATTGACTTTGGTGGGTCAGTGATTTGGCCCATAGTATTATAAACAAAATTGATTTCACTGCAGCAGAAGAGAGGGGTGGTTTCTGCTTTGTAAAACAAACACTAGCTTTCTCTCACACAGAGATCTATTTTACTCCATACATTTCCTCAATGGAAGTTGAACTAAAGGTGATGGGTTTAGCTCATCATAACTCAAGAGGGTACCATTCTGCTTCAGAAATGCAGAGCTATGACTTTTCATCTTCCTTTCTAAAGGGCTGCATGAAATTTTTACTAGGATACTGGCAACAATTTTGCCAAATTGAGGAGTGTCCCTGTCTGATATAACCAATTTTGGGCCATTCGTTCTCATCCTCTGTAGCCATAGGTATTTTGAGATTAGCTGCTGGCAAAAAAGGCTGTGGTTTGCACACCAGTGATCATACACCAGAGGAATGAATCATGGGGAACCACAACGAGCAGTCCAACTTAGAGCAGTCCATAGGGGCAGTAGTTAGGTTTAGGACACTGATGGTCTGGCTCCTGGTCATGTCTAGGACCAGAAAAGCAGAGGGTTTGAATACTAAAGCTTGTTGGGTCCTCTCCTGTCACATCCAGCTCTATCACCATCTGGAGAACAACTGATTTGCATCGGTGAAGCCTGTAGACAGTCTTCCAACATCAGTTTGAAGCTATGGTGCTGAAGGCACACAAGCGGCCATAAATCATGAATTTGTTTGCTGAGCCAAAGTGAGTAAGAGGCAGGAAAGGGTCTGTCAGCTGTGATGTGCGAATGCAGTTTTAAGCGGCCATCCCTCCTGCAGAGTTTTCTCTCAATTCAACAAGAAAAGTTATTTTCTCCAAGGTAGAAGAAGATGAACTTAGTTATGACCTTTATGAAGAATTAACAAGTTGTCTATATTTTATCATGAACAGATGGTGGGTCAAGCCACGAATTTGTAATGAATGTTAGAACAAAGAACGGTTTGCTTCTATATTTATAACAGCTTTGAATATACCTCTCAAACCACAGCTGTCCTTGATTTACTTTTCTTATCATGTAATGTGAATTAATCATTAAAAGTGAGGCATATAGAGGATTTTGTTGATGTTCCCAAACATTTGGAACTCAGAAAACATGCCTTCCTGGCACTGGAAGATTATAGAATATTTTTTGAAAAAAAACCACCAAACCACAAAAAACAAAACCCACCCAAAACAGCCAACCAAAAAAACACCTAAAACCCAATCCCAACAATCTACTGCAATCCTGCCAAAACAATTAATTTGCAATTACAAAATCCTTGTTACCACCCATTGTGATGAATGACTGCTGATCTTCAGTATGAAACACCTCAATGTCTGGCACGAAACCAGTATTTTTCTTGTAGGAAATGAGATTTTTTTCCTCCCTATTGTTAATATTCCCCTGGGATGAGAACCCATAGCCAGCATTTCATAGGCTCTGCAAAAGACTGTAAAAAAATTGGCAAGTATTGATGTCCAGGGAGGGCAGGTGGCTATAGGTAATTTTTCAGATGTGCTTTATCACTACTGACACTATTTGGCAACAAGAATATTGTTTAACATTGCACTTTGCCAAGCTGATCCTCACTAGTACTTTCCAGTTTCTGGAGTGTACAATCTTTCTGAATCCAGTGAAAGTTGTGCCAGGTGGTTATACGAAATGTAAAGTGATAGAAAAAAGATTTCTCCTCGACTTTCTCTCCTAGTTGAAGCCCAGCTTGACATGTCACATATTTCTGTGTTCACCTGAGAGCATGAATCCGTGATGGTGCCTACACAAGACCCAAAGATCTTGCACAGTCCAGCAGGTCGGATTCTGATCAGTATGGCATGGGCATAAGCCTGCATTAACTTAAGTGGCTGAATTAATCTGGATTTACACTAATGTAAGAGAGACTGATATCTGACCCACTGTGCTGAATGAGATCCTTGGCTTGTGGCCAATGGGTTGTAGGGAAGAATGAAAGACAGTTACTCTGGCTTTATACTGAGTTATCCGAGATTAATATAGGCCTTAGTATTTACAGAGCATCTACTGTAACTGCAAAGAAAAAATATGGCAAAGCCAATATATTACAAGGCTTCTATGTATCTTTCTTCTTCTAAAAATCTTTTCATGGGGCTATGTAATATAATAGGTTAATGAGCTAAATTGTTGCCTGAGGGACAGAAGTTGCATGTTTAAACTTCTACCCACAAAGCTGAAAATGCACCCTTGTGAAAATGAGCACTAGCGATGGAGCTGGTGTACCTTGCTTGTAATTCTACCTTCCTTGATAGAATACCAGGTAAAAGGAGAATTGTCAAAAAAATGAAACTGGGAACCCTAAACTGTGCTATTGGCTTGAAATACAGTACTTCAGTCACAGGGCAGAAATGGAGCATGTCGAGGCATATAAAATAGTGAAACAATTAAGTAAAACTGGAAATTAAGAAAGATCCATAAAAATCCTGTGGAGAATTGCTGCTGCTATATAATCTTGCCTCTTCAGTTATATCCTAGAAGAGTCCAAAAGCCAACCGGAGAAAAGGAACTTAAAAAATACAGCCTTGGCCTATACGTTTGCACCTGAGTGCTTTCCCCATGATTACTGGAGAAGAAGGGGAGAGAGCTGAGGACATGGGGGGAACCTTGGGAAGCTGAAAAGCAGTCCCTAGTGCTGTTCACCATCAAGCACAACTGATCTTTGTCACCACCGTAGGTGGCCAATACATCAAGCCCGCACCTCCCCGCAGCAGGCCCGCAGCGCACCCCCCATCATTTGGGACGTATGTTTTCAACTGGGCGAGTCAGGGCAGACCTCAACGGAAAGCCGGAGTCCCGCGGCTGATCCCTTCAAGCGCAGCCTAGAGCGGGCGAATGGTACGGACTCAGGCTGCGTGTTCTGCTAACCCTCCCGGAGAGCCACATCCATAAAGACACATTCTGCTCACTAGCTGCCTGCATTCTTCACGGGAATGTAATCCTTGACATAAAGTTCGTCAGCAAAATACAATTCATCACGAAAGAATGAACTACTGTCTTGCTAAAGCATCACGAGGCGTACTTTCAGCAGCCTAGCAGTCTGAGGCAAGTGTTGGGAAACCGAGCAACCTATGTTTGTTCTTCTGACTAGCACAGCTACAACAAAAATGTAAAAATGTTTCCAGTGCTAGAACATTTAACAGCTCAGATTTCAAACAAGGAGGAACTATTTCAAAGTACAAAGAGCGTATGAGATGTTTGTTTCTTTAACTGAATGCAAACTGGATGTGGAATTTCCTTTTGGAAGAAATGACGGAATGGGAGATGGCTTGGATTCCCATTTGTATATTGCATCATATATAAAAAGGGATGATATAATGAATTGCAATCCTGAAGAATCCAGACAACAATAAAATACGATTTCAGGTTCACACACCTTCAGTGGGTTTCTCGCTGTGCAATCTGTCTTTCTACGAGGTTCAAAGACTCTTGGGCCAGGAACAGCTTAGTTTTCTAACTCCTAACACCAATGCTGCATTTGTGTTAAATGCTAAAAATAATAATTACATCCCTTTAAGATAATGGATTTAAAAGAGAAGTTGCAGTAGTGCAGAGAAGTTGCAAATTTAATAGCAGTGGTAACAGCGGTTACACATGGTTACCAGTAACAGAACAATAATCTGTCTTTAGAATTACAGTATACAGTTCTGCTAATCTCAAGCACTGGACTAACAAAGGTAACTTCAAAGACATTTAAAAGAACTTTACAGTCCTGTCCCTATGTGTTTGCAAAGCGAACTAGATATATCAGTTTCTCATGCAACACTTGAAATATACTGCTAATACATTGGGAATACACAAATACGACAGCCAAGACTGCTTGCTAAATCTGCTCGATTAGCTCCAAATGCTTTCCACAGCTATGAAATGCAGTAAGGAGCATCTGCAATTAAACCTGACAGAAAATGGAACAAAATTCCTCTTCTTCAGCGTGTGGACAGGCAATGGCGGCAGAGTGGTTACTCAGGCCAGTGGATGAGGTTTTGGCTGGCGGGTGCAGGTTAAAGATCAGCCCCGCCATGCCTCCACCCCTCACCTCTTCTCCACAAGCAGATCCAGGGTCTGAGAACATAAACCCACGACTGGTCTGGCGGAGATTTGGAGCTTTCACTGCTGCCCACTCTTGCACCTTCTGAATGCAACAGGATCCAAGATCTTATATGGGATAACCACGTCCGCTGCTGTCAGATGCAAGGTGAGTTATTTAAACAGGGCTGGGAGCTCTTCAGGGATGTGATCTGTCTTCTCATGCCCAGAGTCCACCTATTCTATAAATACTACTACTAAGAATATAAACATAAGTCTGCCATTACCACCCAAACAGCCTGTTATTTACAAGCTGTATCTGAACTTGACTTTTTAAATGAGGTTTTGCCTCTTTTGTAGCTGACTTCCTGGTACCTTCAAACGGTCTTGGTTTGGGAAATTAAGGATTGGAGGCCAAACCACCATGTAAGCTGTTTGCCCACAAACCATCAAAGCCCCTTATTTTAATCTGTGATAATTACTACTGTTAGTTAAATCTCGCTTCCCTGATGATTCTTAACAATGAGTAACAAATGTACAATGCATTAATTGCAAAAAGTTGTTGCTTGTTCTGAGATCAATTTGTACGAATAGAAAAAGTTTCCATCTTAGTCAGCATAAAGCTCTCTCACAGTGATTTTTACAGCACCGGGAACACATGTTTTACAATGGAATTTTACCATGGAAGTATGAATTTTAAAGAGTTCACTATAATCTAACTGCTGCAGACTTTGTGTTTCTGCTTAAAGGAGGAACTGTTTAAAGCCGGACAACACCAAAGACGAGTTGCCGATAGCTGTAAAGGCTCTCCACCTAAGTCTAAGCCCTGCATTAAAGCTTCTGGATCCTCATGATGAAAATCCTTCACTCCAGATTTGCAAAGAATTGAATTCCACACCAAACATTTCAGCTGTCCGGGTTTCTGGGGCAATATACTTTCTTTGAAGAATTGTATCTACCCATACCTTTTTGTAGCAATCCAGTGGTGACTTTTTTTACCCCTCTACTCAGAGAATAAGAATCTAATTGTGTGATCTAAGTGTCCAGTCAGAATTAACCAATATGTCTAGAATTTTAAATGCTCGTTATAAACCAAATCTAAGTCCAAGAACATCCTGCTGGACTCGCACAGGGTGAAATTCCTGGGAAGCAGAGAGCTGGCACAAGCTCTCTGCAGACAGAAGCAGGCCACATTGCAGCGCATAAGCTTTTGTGCCCTTCTGCACAGGGAGGATCCTGATCCTGAGTTAAGAATGGCAAATAACAAGTGATTTTGCACTGATCCTGTCCTGCTTACATGCAGACACTAAATCCGTCAACAACACTATTTATTGTGGCCAATGTATAATTGCAGCCTTTCTAGCAGAGAGCCAACATCTTTATCAGATTGGAACCATTCACACGACACTGAACTTTCAATCCATGTAATCAGAGAATACGCAATTATTTCATACTCCTCCCTATAAAGAGAATCCGGGTCAATTTGCATGCCAAAATGTTTTAAAATTCCACAAATAAATAAATAATGTTATTTCACCTGTTAACACACAGGAACTGTTTGTTTTGGCCAGATTGCATGCACTCTGTGTGCCAGGTTATGAATAAAATAATGTTCAATACTCTAAACATTCTGTGATACAAATTCCTGGCTCAGCTTAAATACAGACCTTTTGTATGTGGCAGGTTCTTAATGCATTCCCCAGCACTGACACCATTAAATTCATGTATCTATGACTGAGTATATCTATAAATATTTGTAATTCCTAATCACAATGTAAAAAAAATGCAATCACAGATAAGCCGATTTGCCCATTATGGGCCTCTGTTTCACTGGATTTTGCTTGCTGGAGTTTGGGTTTTTGGAAAGCAAAATGCAACTACTGTATCCCAGTGGTTTCTGCACATGCCGTACATTCCAGAACACAAAGTAGGCTTTCTGTTTAAAGAACAGTACAGTTACAAAGATAAGATAAAACCAAACTGGAATATAATATTCCTGGGAAATTTTACTTCTTTATGCAAACATGAAGTCAGTAATGTAAAGGATGCTTTATGAACAACACTGGCAAAGGCTGAGTTTCTCACACTGCCAGGCCTCCTTCCCGAGCAAAACTACCTGTTACTTTAAGATTAGAATGCAAATACAGAGCAGACTCTGCTCTGGCTTAACCACTGCACTTGGGAATTAATTCCACTGATGTCACTGGAGAAATGAAGTTCAGACAGGCCTAAGTGAAGGTAAAATCCAGCCCGGAGGAAGGGACTGATGGTTTTGGCTCTGCCTTTAAATTCATGGTTTTCTTTCATTTCAGGTGGTTGGAATAAGTCTAGGACTGGACTATACTGTGTAGGTCTCAGATTAGCATGAAATTCAGCTGCACAGCTCTACTCCTGCATCTGTGGTAATGAAATAGAGTACTGTCAGACTCTGCATGCAGGACCTACACAAGGCAGAGGAACGGAATTCAGCTGCGAGTGATCTCAATTACCCTCTGTTTCTGTGTGCGTCTGCTAGGGCTTTCCCATGCTTCCCCCCAGGTAGTCTTCAGTTTAACAGCAGTTCTCCCAAACATTCAGATTTATCACCTGTGGGATAAGAAGACTAAGGTCCAGCTCACTTATCAGCTCCACACTGATGCATTGAGGGAGACAAAACTCCCACCACAGCCCCCTTGTGAGGTTTCCTTTCTTCTCGGTGACTAGGTTCCTAACTCGAAGTGCAACTTTTTTAACACATATTTATGCTCAAGGAAACCAATCTTCTGCAATTTTCTTTTTAGCTTGCCAAGGCTGGGAATGGGACACCTCCTTAGTTCTCTGCACTCCTGGGAGACACTGCTAATGAATTCTTTTCTGTAGAATTCAATCTGCTAGCCAGAACTGTTCAGAGTTTGCTTTTTGAAATATGGAAAGCAGTTTCAGCATCATTTATAAAGAAGCGTTTTGACAAGAGTCCACCTGTGGTGGGAACCTTGTGTAGGTTTTGCCTCTGGATGGTTAAGCTGTCAATTAATACTCATTTCTATCCTGTTTGGAATACACTTCTCTAAAACTTGCTGGGTCATAGCCATAAGCCTGTGTTGCAATGTTTGGGTTATAAACAGCACAAGGGGAGTTTAAATCCCAGCAAAATTCCAATCAAAACCTGTTAAACCCTTCCTTTCCAAATATTTAAACTGCAAATTAACACAAACAGCACACAGAAGCGAAGCAGTCTGAACATCTTTGCACTTAGACAGAAAATACCACGCAGTGTTCACTGTTACCTTAGACCAATCGCCGGTTTTCCATTCGTAACAGCCTGTGTGATCCTCACACTCTTCCTCATCTCTTGGCCTGGTGGCCGCATCACATTTTCCTTGAGAATTTGTGCACGTCACTGTTCTTTTCTGAATCCCCTTGCCACAGTCTGCCGAGCACTGCAAAACAACAGGTATTTTTTTTTTCTATTACATGATGCCTAGAAATTATAACTTTTATCTTGGTAACATAGCTAAAAGGAAAAGCTGGTTTTATGAATGCAGAGGAAAACTGATAATTCTAAGATTGTCTCCCAATAATTTAAGCCCCTTTCAAACATAAAAGAGTAATTTGAAAAGCAGGATATCTGCTTGTGAAATATTTTACTTACAAAAAATGGCAATCCTGAAAATCAACCTTCTTTGAAAAATACCAGCTGGCATTTTGCTAGAATTGGTGTTACAGATGAAAAAACCACTAAATCTTTTAAGAGCTCATCATTCATACTGAACAAGGACACACTGAGATTTACAACACAGAACCGCCACATCCCTTGATGTATCATGGGAGTAAAATGGTGGCGATAAATGCATTTTTAAATCACAGTAGCATGAGACCACTGTTACAAACACATTTCTGCGGTACAGTTTGTACATACCATGGCAAAGTCACAGTTCTCACACATGTTCTCATGTGAAACACATGCACAACCCTCACTCTTTGTTTTGCCATATCCTCATCACTATGTTAGTTCCGAAGAACTTCAAACGTACAAAGGGGATAGCTCAGGAGAGGCACCATTCAGTGAGCCACAGTGTTGTGATCAGCTTCCAATCATGGCCAGCAAGGCAGCCACAGACATCAGAGGGGATGAAACATAGACTTCTCAACACCAAAAGTATAATCAGGAATTGTTTGAAGTCCTCTGAGGAAGCAGCAGGCTACTAGAGCTGCGAGAATCAGTTGCTGAAGGAAGACCTGATTCAAACATTTGGGCACTCTTAACAAATGTTCATACACGTGAGCACAAATTGTCCACAAATGATTTTGTGCCTGGGCACTATGAAGGTAGCTTCTAAAGGGCAGGGATATCTGGTCACCCATTTGTTATCTCTGCCAATGGCTGGCTGGAAATTTGGTTTTTCTGGAGAATTCATCTTGATTCCATTGACTGTACTAGGTGGGAAAAGGACACTGGCGTGAACTGAAACAAAATTTCTATTTTAAATAACCAGTTCAGTAAAAGAGTAACAGATCTGCTGATGCTGTCACAGCCATCTAAGTGCCACAACAGCATAGCTAGTCTCTCTGCTCTTCATTTTCATGCCACTGCAGTGGTTAAGAGTGAGAAATTTTCTTGAAGAGCCACTGGGGACAGGTGGGTGGAAAAATGATATATGTACCAACTGAGATAAAAACTAACCTCCTCTAGCATGTCAAATTCTCCCCTTCAGGGGATCAGCGTGCAAAAGACAGTTGATTTGACACTGAATAAATAGTGAAGATATGAGATATTCTGTGAGGTCTTTTGAACATATTCCAAGAAGCTTCTCCATCCAGGGGGTCTATGCTGGAAACAAGCGTCAGCTTGATATAAATTACATCAAATGGACAAATCTCAGCATGCCTGTCTAACCGTCTTAAAAACACAATCCAGGCAGTTCTGACCTGCTGGCCTTGTTAAGGACATGAATGACAAGCGTTTATGAGCTGGCAAGCAAACAGACATGCCTTTAAATACTTCAGAGCACTACAAAGTGACTTCTTGAAAATCTGGGAAACCTTCCACTTAATTTACTATGTGCTGCTCGTGGCGTGACCTCCTAACGGATGTAACATCTTTGTAACAAGCACAATTGTATAGTTCTGCGAGATACAGGGATGAATTCTTCCAGGTTTTGCAGAATTCCAGAAACTGCTTTGCTGGACTCCTCAGAGCACAAGACTTGCCAGAGATCCCAGGCTGGAGCTCCCTAAATGATACCTAAAAGCCATGAATTTGCCCCAAGTTCAATAGACTTTCCCAAATTATATATCATTTTCCTCAGTCCTCAGGGTGGACTCCTCAGGGTTGCACTTGTTCATCTCAGACTACAAAGCACACTATATAAAATCTTTCAAATGGTCCAATTTACTCAAAGTAAATCAAACTGAAGTGGGAGTATTTTTCACAGTAGGAGAAATCTCTAGGTGGGTTTTACAAGCAAGTCTGGGAAAAACACCAACTGTTTGTTCTTCCCACAAGCTTTTAAGTCATTCACAGATTAATACTGCATATACTTTCCTAGACAAAACAGCATTTGCAAAAGTTTTCCAACAGATCTTTGGTGGTCACATATAAATCACCCTCTTTAAGAGCTTTTTTCTTTCCTCAAGTCTTCTGTTTTCATGAAGAATTTCTTAACATACAGATTTTACAGAGATTCCACAACAAAGCAGTCTACTAAATAATATGCACAGTCCCTGAGTGTCCAGCTGAGATCATTAGGTCTTATTTTATTAACAAATTACTTAGTCAAATCCCACAAGGTTTTGTAAAGGAGTAACACAGCTTTGCAGTTAAGATACAGCTCCTTTATTTGAAGGAAATCCGTATTTTTTTCTCCTCTAGTTCGCTAACAGAGGAAACATTCACCTTTTTCTGACAGCCTCTATTTTTGTCATTAAAAATGGGTTGAGCAGAACTTTGTTCAAAACAGTCTCGAGTGTTTGGCAATTAAAGGGGAACTTATTTTTTTCCACAATGAAGACTGTATCGGAATTTGCTTTGAAAACACACGTTTTTGATTGGGAACCAGACATCAATGTGGTCAGCTGTTTTTTGTTGTATAACCAAAAAGTTCAAAAACATACATGAGAAAATTGATTTATAAAATGATACCACTACTGTGATATTTACTCCATAACATCAGATTAAAATGTTAAGGATTGAAGTGATTACCACTGAAGAAAGTCCTAGTTATGAGAAGTGTTCAAACTGGCAGAGCATCAAATGTGTCCTGGAGTCAACTGTGCTACATAACAGCAGAAATGTGCCAGAAAAAGAAGGAATTTAAAATCATGAGTGGGCAATTACAGACATGACAAAAGGTAAATAAATTTATTAAAGGAAAAGTAAACCAGTTATTGAAAAAATATTATGGATTTGCAAATGAGATACATGGTCACAAATATGGAAAATTTCCATTCTGGAAAAATTCTTGTGTAACTTGACTTACTCCATTTCATAAAAAGGAGAGAGAAGTACCTGGGATTGTTAACAAAAGACCCCATGTAAAAATTCCCCATGTAAAATAGGTAGGAACTGCACCACAAGAAGAGTCTCAGCCATAAAGAGTGCAGCTGGTATCTAAAACCGGCCTTAATAACTCGTTTGGTATGGAATACAAACCTCAGTTTCAAACTGATCATCTCAATAAATGACAGTCCTACCCAGTGGCACTGAGTATGCTGACCGTGACAACATACTTAATTTTAAGCATTTAGCTGGATCAGGGCGAGTGTATCCAGAGCTATGTGCAGTCTGGCTCGTTCTTGAATCAAGTTCCTACCTTTGACCACTCTGATGCTTCCCAGATAGAAAGGCAGTCCCGTCCTTCACAGCTTTGTACTGTTGTTGGTTTGTTGCCGAGGCAGTAGAGGTCTCTTGTGTTAACATAGGTACCATTTTGCAACTGATAAACACAAGTCACTTCCCGGTGCTGGACACCTTTCTCACAAGTAGCAGAGCAGGGACTCCAATGGCCAGTCACCCACCTGGGAAGGAGGTAGAGAAGGAATGTTAAAAAACTGGTGGGATAAAACATTATGCTTCACTTAAAACCAGTAGAAATGGGCAACTCTTCCTAGATTTGTGAGTTTTTCGATGGTGCTGTATTGTCGTCACACTGAGATCACCTGATCACCTTCGGGAGTGTGCAAAGCAGAAAAGCGTCGGTATACAAGTGAATATGCACTCCTGTCTCCATACAGACAGAAACACAAACTCTGCATAGGTCCTTTTAACTCCCAGTCTCTACAATGTGGCTGCATTTTTCCCCCAAAGACAGACGTGTCTGCAGACCATCCTACCTGACAAATACTGTCGCTTTTGAGAGGTACCTGGGGAAACCACTGCTACATCTGCATGCACATCTCACTGTGCAGTGGAGCTGTGCAGAGAACCTATACTTACTGCGTACAAACTGGGATGGTGCTACGGCCAGACACCTAGCTCAACACGGCTTTCCCGCATCCAGGACCAGCGTCAGCTTCTCTAGCCCTACATTACATGACCTCAAAGCATACAAATCCTCTACATTCCGGACTATTTGAATGCAAAGACATCTTCAGTCTCACTTTTAGTTCACCGTCTCACAGCCGGTGGTGAGATTTCACTTTTCATAGCTGGATTTTCCAGGATGTTTAATTGGAATCTCATCTGTTTGAAGTTCACTAGGGGCCTCAAAAATGGAGAATAACTGGCCATGTTCATTCTTAGAAAATCTGAATTGCATTTAACTGCCAAGCTCAAGTACTTAAAAAAGACAAGATTTTCCCTATAGAAAGGATCCTGCAATGTTGTTTCAAAGCTGCCGTAGCCCACAAGGATGTGCCATAACCCAGTCTTGATGGGGTCAGGGGGTATTTCCCTATACCCATCATTCCTCTGACCCTTTGGGATTCATTTACTTTGTAAGCACATTTCAGTTGCCATTTCCTTCCCCTTTGATCAAAGTGTGCTGGGAACAAATACCTGGCCTTTTTTTGTTGTTGTTTGCTTTGCTATGTCTTTAAAGGCTCTTTGGCAAACACTCAGCACAACGTTGTGAGGTGTTGGGGTTCCTCGAAAGTAAGGAACACACTGCTGCCGTGAGCAGTCTCCAGCTGTGGACATGCAAGGGAAATGAGGCAACCTCACCCCGCTGTCTTCCAGCTCAACGTAAGGCCAAGGGAAAGGCTCCTACTGACTCCAGCAAGTGCTGGAAGCACCACTGTGGTTAGAGCTGGGCTACAGTACAGTGAATAAAATGTCTAAGAATCTGAATTAGGAGGTATGCAAGGAGGGACAATTTTTTTCCTAAAGACGAGTTGCATCGATCTTTACGCTTCCTGCAATCTGTCAATGAGGAACATGTTCTCTGTAATTACAGGCATTCCCGGATGGAGTGAAAGACTGAAACAATAACTGTGTAGGCGCTGTGCACCGGAAGGTTATCATGCCTTTCTCACCCGGTAATTGACCTTCTAGCCTGTTATTTAGGACTATCATCTAGATTAGTATCCTTATACCATGAATCTTTTGCTTGTCACCCAATTCTGGGTTGTCTATTATGGTAAATGGCTCAAATAAGACTCAAAAGCAATCCTGCTCAGAAATACTACTTCATTTTGCTGAAGGCTCCTGTAGTCCAGGCAGAGTACTATACATGCCAACTTACTAACCACATTTCTTCTGAAGTTGCTGCGTAACTTGTCCTAAACGAATCAAACAACTGTTTCCCATCTTCCCATTCCTGAACGGGGAAAAATCAGTTCAGCGCAATTTGTAGAAACATCTTCACTTGGTGCAATTGTCATGAATTCATTTGCCAAATGCTGTGACTGATGATCTGGTGTGACAGCGCTGATGACTGCGTTGACAGTGAAGGCGGAAGCCAGTTGGTTTGAGCAGGACGGGATCGGGCAGGCTGACCACCTGTCTTTTGTGGAACAGGGCCCCGCTCAAATGTTTCTGTGCAGCATTAAGGCAGTTGACACATCTGTGAATTTCCGTTGGCTAAAACAGCTGGCGAGACACCAAACGTGCTTCTCTAGACAGTAGTTTTGGCGCATCTCTGTGGCTGAGTGCTTGGTATTTTGCTTATGGAATGGGAAAATGCCAGCTGGGTAATTGAATACTGGGACTAAAAGGCTGACAAAAATAGTGCAGAAATCAGTGTTCATGAAAATTAATAGCTGGGCTTCCTTGATATCAGCTGGGCGCTGCCCTGTCCGAGCAAATGTGGAGTGAGTTATCTATCTGGGTGAAGGAATTGGTCAACAAGGGCAGGGAGGGGAAAAGAGTGACTTTGCTTTACAAGCAGAATCTGAGTCACAAGGCCGGGAACGGCTTCTGTACAGGCTCCACTGAACTCATATTCACTTCAGCACTGTACTCTCACTGTGATCTACAGCTACTGGCAAAAGAAAAAGGGAAAGGGACTGAAAGCAAAGGAGAAAGATAAAAATACATTCTTGGCAGGGGCCGTCTGTGAGCTTGCATTTAGGATGGGCAGCACACTGCATGCCAACTATTTCCAAGATGCCTTAAGAAGTAAGGTTCGACTTTCCTTTCAGGAAGGAAAATTCCTTTTATTTTTTTGGGGTTGCTTTTGTGGAAGGGACAAATCACCTCGTTTCTACCCTGTTTGGTGGTCTCTAGTTAGTGCCGCTCTAGCATAGATATGGCAGAGTCTAACTGGAAAACTGGCACAGAAAAAAAAATAAAAATCATCATCATGAGAAGAATGATTGCCCAGGGCATGAGCCAAAACCCAGGGAATCAAGACAAAGCTGTGCCTGTGGTGAAAATGCAATCTCCAGCTTTTTTGTCAGAGTGGCATCTGTATGACAAGCTTCAGCTCCCGATCCACTACATCCATCCCTATCCGAGCCCGACGGTTACAAATAAGGTGGGGCTATACTGTAAGGGATCTCTGAAACTTCACAGACCCCTGTCCTGCTTTTGACAACTGCTGCTAACACGGAGTCAAAATACTCAGAAATTAAAGGTTATTAGGAAGAAGGGGTTTTAGTTTCATATCTGAGAGACAAATGACAAATTAAATGTTTGAATAATAATAGTATCAGTAAAGTAGGATATTTTCAAAGGCGTCTAGGGGATAATCACTTTGACCACAAAACTTCATCCTCTCAGTGAAGTCTCTGCTTGGTTCAATGACTCATAAAAATGATCTGGCAAACAAGTAAATGTGAGTCCTACGTGCAGTACTGGCAGTGCCCCGATCTTCCCCCACAGCTCTCCTGAAGCCCCCTTCCTAGGCAGCTGTAAGATGCAGAATCTGCAACTACATTTCAACAACATAATTCATAACCCAAGTGGAAAGACAAGGGATTTATGGATAAAGTGATCAAACATGAAAATTCTTGCCAGTTTCATATTTGGTAAAGTAATGTGCAGCAAGGTATTACATTAGCGTAATTACTATCTGCAAGCAATACACACACAGGAAAGAAAAATGTGATGTACAAATAGTATCACGTTATGGTTGCTATTAAATTACACTACAGACAGATTTTCCTCTCTACACTGTCATCACACCTGGGTGTGTTTAAGAATGAGACTTACTTAATTTTTTAAAAAACGGTACGTATTTTTCTTATGACAATGTAAAAAATAATCCAGTGTTCTAACTTAAAAAAACCAAGCTAGCTCTGTACTGTTAACTAAGCCAATTAACTGTTGTACACTAAGCCCTGTGTATATCATATAGAGCCTTTGGCTTCCCGTTACATTTTAAGCCTGTAAACTGATCTTAGGGATTGCTTGACACCACAGTTCTTTTCAGTTTGGTCCTTCCCTCCCAGGTTATAACCTATCTTCTGTTGGACCACGTGAGTGCTCAAGCTGGAGTCCCTGGAGAGCCTCTCATTTTTCCAACAAGTATTGATTTATGTGACAAACACACTCGTCTTTCTCACAGCCACAGGGATGGCTTTATCCATGGTATTATTTTTTGTAATGTTACCTCTATAGAAGATTCAAGAGCTTAGATGACCCCTGCTAGTGGTTAGATTTAGGAAGAAAGTGATGAGCTTTTAAGCACAGATTTTTTAACCCAGTCAGTGGCTGTCTTTCTAGCTAAAATATGCCCAGAAGGGTGTATTTTTCTACAGCCTCAAAAAGCTGGGATGGGCAGCACATGCAATCTGAGAGGCCTGTTTTAAATCTTTGTCTTCTGAGTCTTGCTCAACCTCTGACCTCTCAGTATCTCTGCTGAGGAATTGGGAGTTCTTCTTCTAATCTGCTTTGGCAACACTCATCTGGCAGGCCCCTGGAGCAAACTTGAAATATCTTTTGGAGGTTCAGTTCGTCATTTGATCTTTCTATCATCTGGATTAGTCATTAACCTTGAATTATCCACTCTACCTACTTGCCTGAGACTCCCGCATTTTCTAGGAAAAAAATTGTCTACAGCACTATGTACATAAACCCAGGGGAGATGAATGTCTGCAAATGAAGACTTGTAGCTAAGGATTTGGGAAAAAATGCTATGAAGATAAAATGGGTCAAGGCTGAAGGATGGGGTGGAGGAGTGCAATCAAAAGACATGAGGTCATTTTTTAGAGATTTGTAGCCTCTTATAACATAAAACCATTACATGTACTAGGGTAAATATTGCAGTCCATTAAATTTCACCTGGTTATTTCTGCCTCAAGCCCTCAAGAAGACCAGTGCCGGCAGGTTGGTTCTGTTCCACTAACTAAACATCCATGACATATTTACACATGCACTCGCTATCTACAGGGATTGTGTTACTTTTTTCCCCTCCCCGGTGCTACAGTAAAATTAGTTTCCCCACTTTCACAATAATAGCTTGGATGTGACCAAAGACCCATTTGTAATAACACAAATTTTTCTGGTTTTATTAAACCTGGTTTTTTTAGAACTGGCTCCTAACTACAACTAGTTAGGAGCCTGTACTACTGCCGAATGAAGTATCAGGGGAAATTTGCCACTAAACAAGAAATAGCTAGTCTGAAAAAGCACTTGTGACAGAAACCAATCTAAAGCAGTATAATCTGAGGGTCCATTTCTAACAGATTTTATTGCATACCATTTGGTTTAACATACATTGTTGCACTAATGTACAGGTGAGGATAACTCCATGTCTACTTAGCACCGGTTGTCTTTAGCACCAGTTTGCGATGCAAAATCCTGTCGAAGTTGCTCTTAGTTTTCTGAGGCACCTGGGTGAAACTGCGGCTCTACTGAGGTTAGGCAAAACTCAGACCAACTTGCAGTGGGGCCAGGATTTCACACTGAATAATTTTAGCAAGGAGAACTGGAAAAGATTTCTGAGAATCAGTCACATGGAATTGACAGTCAGATATTTTTTGCTTACAGCTATCAAACTAAGTTCATGCTTGAATATGCAGAAGAAAGAAAACACTGTTTACAAATGGACTCATGATTTTCACGAAATACACACACTCTGCTATTGTATCTTTCTCTCCCTACACACTTGTGAAACTCTCCACCATATCTCTGCCATACCGGGGTCAAAATAATCAGGTGAATCTTGACTTTTGGGAACAGGTTGTGCCACACCCAGTCACTAGAAGGTGGTTGGTTTTTTTTTTTGGAAAAAAGTACAAGGAATCTAGTAGAATAATACAGCTGCTGATGTCGAAAGTAGGACTCCAAGACTAACATTCCTGTCTGATTGCCTTTATAAACAGTGCTCAGTAATTTTCCAGTACAGTAGTCATTCTGCTAACAGACTTGCCAACTTTCTCTCACACAGGTTTCTTTTTCTCTTTAGTGATTATCATTTTGACAGCTTTATTTTTTTTAATTTCCCACCAATTATAAGATCAACCATAGGACACCGTTTCATAATTTACATGCATCCTGGGAAGTTTTTTTAAATGGGTAACTTTGTATTCTCCCTCCTCCCTCGCCCAAATTGAGCAGATCACTCAGTTTTGGAGAACTCAGTGCAGTGCTGGTGTGAGTAGGCGTCCTACTTGCTGGAAGCTGCTTCGCTACACTAAGGCACAGAATATCCGCACTCTCAGAGCCCTTTTGCAACGAGTCATCCCTACCCATGGCCAGTGTACCTTTGATGGGGCAACTGGTGTCCAGCTCCATTCCCTGCCTTTCAAGGAAGGCAGTGCCTTTTCCTCAGTTCACGCCCCAGAATGCAAACAGTGTGAAGAGCATTACAGCAGGCAGCAGTAGGAGTGAATTTCACAATTAAATATTTTGCTAGATTATCCTGTTAATCCTTTTTTGTGAGTAAAGACTGCACTTGGCCTGAAGAACCTCACACCAAAGAAACACAGATCATTTAACATTTTAAAACAAGGAAATGTTCAACCACAGGTTGTTGAGTCAAACATGATAATGGCAAAAACTGTGATGTAAGCCGGCCTGGGGGATTACACCAAAGGTAAGAAACCTGTGTCATGATTCCATGTGAAAACTAAGCCAAATTAACTTCTGCTCTAGCAAGTCATCTTGAATTATTTGACGTAAATGCATTTAGCAGTAGCAGATAAGCCCTCCTCATTCTACTCTCTTGCCTGTTCCCAAGCCTTCTCTTACTTCTCTTCCAGAGTTGCTTCATTGAGTTGAGTTGCTGGATTTGATTGAAAATATAATTTCGTCTTTCAGTAGTGAATTAACTACTGACTGCCTGTTGCTGCACTTGCTGAACTGCCTCTAACCTGGAATGTGTGTGATTTTGTCTCCTTCTAGTGGATGGTGATAACCAGATGTGCCCACAGCAGGACATCAGCTAGCCACTCACAAAGGTCTCCAGAACAGTCGCAGGCTTTCTGGTCTACAGCATTTGGCTTCTACTCCTGCAAGACCTGCTGGAGACCTGCTGCAGCTGCCCACCGCCGACAGCCCTGGATGGTTTCCCTGAAGAGCAGCCACCAGGGCGCAGCATTGCCTGCTCGCTCAGCCGCCTGCAGCCACCGTGTCTTGCACAGTGTCCAGCACAGTCCTGGCAAATTCATTAAGCTCAAACTGATTCTAGAGATCCCAACTTCAATTTTGGGAAGTACTTCAAAATGAGCTCTTACGTGGTGCCTCCTTGGATCAGAGGGTGCTAACATTACTATTTATGCCAGATTTCCAGGCTAAAATGATTTGAAACTCTCCCCATGGCTGTTCCTTCTTTTCTTTTTTTTTTCATGTAACCAAATTCAAGACACACCAAAGGAGATGTTTCTTAGCACAAGGCACAGATAAGGTTTTGAACTCGTTGTAATTGGACCATATGGATGATAAACATTTGTACAGGTTCCAAAAGAGTCTGACTGCATTAATGGAAGAACATACCCATTTGGAACCATGAAATGTCTAGCTCAGTCCCTTCAGTTAACAGACACTCCCAATACGTCCCTCCAGTTTAGTATAATTTCCATACAGCCCTGCAAGTAATTTGCTAACATTCTTAAGGAGTTTTCCATCATACTGCTCCCCCTCAAATTCTACTCTTTGCAAGACTTTCACCTCACAAAATAAATTCAAAACTGTTCTGCTCCCCATCTACCTGTGATGATAACACAAATAAACACGGTGCAAACAGACCAGAATCAGACTGGTTGCTGTATTCTTGGACTGTTCAACAGAGCACTGTCACAGGTATATGGTGGAGTCTAAAGGGAGAGGTGGACTCTCAGCCAGCAAGGGTCATACAGATAAGCAGCATGAGCTTAAATCAGACCAGGAATCAAAGCAAAGGGCACTACCAACCATCACACACTGAGGCACCATGCTTTGAGTGGTCACTAGCCTTTTGGGCAGGTCTGCGAGGTGCTGAGCCAGATGGGGCCTTGGCTGACTCACAACTGGCTTAATTTTTTTCCCCAGCGGGCATCACTGCGGCGTGTGAGCCCTTGGAGACCACGGTGTTGGATTCCAGTCCACGGATGGAAAAGTGAAAGGGGAATAGAAGAAAGACAGACAGAAAGAAGAGATCCATGTAGCCACAGACCTGACCTCAGGAGTGTGCCAGTTTTTAGAGCAGATTTGAAGGGAAACAATAATCAAGGACATAGTGGTAAATGGATGCAACATAGGTTTCCTCCAGGCAAAACTCATTGGCTATATTTCTTTGATTAAAATATCTGCTTTTCCAGACAAAGGAAACGTGGTAGATTTAATCTATTTACTTCTTAGTAAAGGGCTCCTTTTGCTGCACTGGAAATAAGTATGTGTGTTGGAGAAACTGGTGATATGCTGTGAAACATGGATACCAATGCGTAAATTGCATGGCAGGCGAGAGCTGGCCACAGTGTAGTGCTGTAAAGGAGTATCAGGTATGAAAGGAATTAAGATTAGTCACTAGTGGACTTCCTGAAAGATCTGTCTTGCATTCGATCTAATTTAGTATGTTCATTAATGACCTTGGCACAAAAAGAAAAAAACTGCTGAAAAATCAGGGAAAATTCTGAAAATACAAAGTCTAAAAGCATTGTCAATGCAACGGAGGAATAGGATGTCTTACAGGAAGAACTGAATACCTTGAGTACTGCAATAACAGAGATAGGATGAAAATTAATAGCATACAGTGCAAGGTTGGGTGCTTAGGGACTAATAACAAGCATTTCTGTGTTCAAGTAGGACTCATATGTTGAAACAAATGAGGAGGAAAACATCTAGCGTGACTGTAAGCCACAAATATGATGCAGTCATGAAAAAACAAAGCATGTATCAGGAGAGTTACTGTCAATGAAGACAGAAGAGTATGAATGCAACTGTGTAAATGCTAGATTGGACTGAGACTGGGTTTCTACATACAATTCTGGTCACCTATGCACTCAAATTATTAATTTAAATAATGTAAATTAGAGCACCAGTAGAGAAGACAACCAACGGAATGAAGAATTGATGCACTGTCTCTGATCCAATAAGAAGTTAAAGAAAAGTAATGGATTTAGCCCAGCAAAATGACAGAAGGAGGAGATACATCAGTTTGCTACATCATATGGCACTTAGCCCAAGGCAAAGAGCTAGGGAGGGAAATACCGTGTAAGCAAAGGAACCGAGCTGATGCAAGGACAAATAAATGGCTGAAACATGACAATGAATAATTAAGGCTGGAAATAAAAGATCCTGACCCATATGAACAGCAAGGTCACAGAGGAGCCTTCCAGTGAGGGACAGAGACTGTGGAGCAAAATCAGAAAGGAGTCTATGACACGCTGCTGGTAGTAGCAGAAAACTAACCCTTGGATTCAGGAGATACTTTCAAGTCCTAAACAGTGAAAATAAGGGCTCAGGTCTCCTGTGGTTTTCTGGAGATGAAGGCAGGGATTTCTGGCTTTTATGCTGCTGTTAAGCATCTGTGTAGGAACACCGCATATTCAGCAGGTCCTTGAAAGAACTCAACCTCTATTAAAATCTATTACAGCAAATAGGAGAAAAATTAACAGTGTTTGCATACAGGCCGTTACAAGTCTAACAGTTGGGAAATTTCATGTGTTTTTGTTCTCTTCCTGCATTAGAGGGGAGCAGTTTCATATTCATAGACCCAACCATGCATGTTGAAGTGTGTGGCCACTGGCCGACCTATGTTTTCAGTAATAACAGCTGATGTGATCTGTGATTTCTGAGTCTTGTGCCAACATGAGTGCTGGGTTTGCCTATATATTTGGGTTGGTGTTCAGTGTGCTGGAAACAACCCATACGCACCGCATGCAAGAATCCAGATTCCATCTGGTTACAGCAGGGTTTTGTAAAAAATATCTAAGAGCTAGGCAAAGGATTAGAATAAAGAGGTGCTAATAGGGTGCAGTTGGGACAGGAAAGGAAGCTGTAAAGAATTTAATGGAAAAAGAGGGTCAAGGAACATAAAAAATAAAATAGGAAGAAAAAGAAGCATTTTTTTAAAAGGTGAAAGAGTAACAATAATAAAGAATGAAAGATTCTTTTATTTTTGCCAGTTTCAACAAAACCCTTAAGAAAAATCTCTTCTCTGACGTTTAATTTTAAAACATGTCAGCGTATCCAATCCTTTTTTCAACCCTGCTTTGTTTTTTTCAGATGCTGGGTTGCAGTTGCAGAGCTCTAATCTTCTCCTTGGCCTCATGAAAATACTGTCCCCTGCCCCACGTTATTTGGCTCTCCCAAGAGGTGGCTGAAGTTCAAAGGGATATATAATTTGCAAAGCACTTTGGGATTGTGCTGGAAGAAAGTCACTGTTATTAATATCATACCCCTTTTTTTTTCTCCAGATCACTTTATATATATAACGTGGGTTATTATTTTTTTATTTTTATTACAATCTCAACAGCAATAGCTTCCTCCTCTTCCTCCTTTTATACAACGTGATCTCACCCCATCCCAAAGAATTTGCAATCCAGATATTACACGGATTGAGAGACGAAGCAAAGGGACAGTGAACTGAAGTCACACAACACATCCAAAAGAGGAACAGAGACTGAGTGTCCTATGACCCAGTCCTGTGCTGGCCATAAAACCCTTCCCTAGAGATAAATTCCCCGTAAGGTGATTCTTTTAAATTTTGAGTAGAAGTGTAAATGTAGATCAAAACGCACAAAACAGAGCAGGTTTACTACAGAAAGGAAAGCATTGTTCTTTCTTCTACACTCAGGTAAAGGGCTTAGGTCTGAGTGGAAACGGGAAAGGACCTTATTGTAACAAGATGCTACAATAATTTTACTTGAAACCCTAAAACAAATTCAGGGCTCATAAAAAAGCATTGAGATGGTGAAAGAGAATGGTTTCTTTAAGATGTTCTTGGTCAGAGAATATGCTAAGCATGCATTTCTAATATCTGGGTGGGCAAACGCAAGTGGAAATTTAAATTCTACAGAGGCACAGAGAATGTGCTTCTGAAAATGTTTCCAGTCAAAAGCATGTTAAGTGTGAAAGTGTGGTCTACACGGAGGGAGTGAGAGAGTGTGGTCTATCAGATCATCAGCAAGGATTTTGTGGCCTTTCCGGGTACTAAGCACATTTGGTGTTTGCTGTCCTTGCTCTGACAAAAAGCGGACCAATGAGAGTGTCACTGTCCCAGTGCTAATTGCTCCTGGGGACAACTGTGCTACATTGTGGCTATACATTGCCTGGTAATTCCATACAGAAGAATATCTTTGAATAACATTAAAGGCTGGACCTGAATCCACAAACAAACACAATCTGGATATAGGAAGACAGTAGTCTTTTCTCAGGAGGTTTCATGTAATTTAACCTAACCCACTGTCACTGCCCTGGACAGGCAGCAATGTCATGGTGAAAGCGTGCAACAAAGAGAAGATTTCACCAAGGGCTCAGGGTCATGGAGATCCCACTGAGAAACAGCACTGTGGGTCTTATGACTCTAATAGACCTGATGGCCAAGACCTCCCTTTGTTGCTCTCAGCTAGTAGACGCAGAAGCTGCCTACTTCCCCCAGAGCTTTGTAAATTGCTTTTCTTCATCTCTACCACCCGGAACCCCTCCATATAACTGCCTGGGATCACTCCAGTCTCCTCCCAATGGCTTCACAAAAGGCCTAGAAGAAATATTTCATGCCAGGGCAGAAACACAAGCAGACGCTCCTTGTTTCTGTCTTTCTGAGAGAATGACATGACAGAAATCAAGGCATCACTGAATTTAGGAAACTTCCTCACGGAAACGACAGTTGTTTCCTTGAAGTCATTGGGAGTTGCCTCTCGTTACACACCTAGAAGCACATGGGCTTCTCATGATACCTTTCTGTACCACTGAAAGCAGTATGGCCACAATACTGTACGGCAGCAATCATAGGCAGTGCAGACAGAAAACGAAACCTGAAACAGCCTAGCCTTATTGATGGATTACCTGACACTGGATTTCCCTGCTTTGGGGCACTTTAATCAGAGTGCAGGTCTAATTAGAAGGAAGCGTGTTGTTTCTCATTTTCCCGATTGTTTCTGCCAGCAGGATTAGCTCGGTAGGTATGTTTCCCTGGCTTGTCTGATTATACAAGATGCAACAGCTAGCAGGTTGGTTTGAATATGCCTTTTTAGATATTGTTGAGCTTTATCCTAAATTGATGTTATGTTCTAACACTACCAAAAGTGGAGTGTCTACATTACTCCACAATGCAAAACATTACTACAGAGAGAAAGTGAACTTTTTTGTTTGCAGCAAACTGAACAAATTAATTTGCCTTCCTGTGTTTTGTCATTTTGGCCAGAAACATCTTTTTTTTTTTTTTTTTTTACACAATGCAGATCAAAATTAATTCAACTAAAAGTGCTTGCCAAATTAAAGAGAGCACTTTTTATTATTTTTAGAGCTTATTACTATTAGTTCTCTAATTACTCCTACTGATGCAGAAAAGCACCCTTACCGACGAAAGCATCTAAAATGTGTTTCTTGACTTCAGCAAGATTCAGGTGTGTTTCCAAAACTATACAGGTGTTGCTAGACACTGTACAAACTTCACATGAAGAAGAGACACTTCTTGCCTAGAGACTCCCAGTCTGAACTGGGAGATACAGATCAGGCACGCAACACAGCAGGTCAGCTGTAGTAGCTTAAAGGTTGTGGGTTGTTTGCAAGGCTTTTTGTAGCACTGTTGGACTCTTAAGCAGACCCTACTCTGTCCTGATTTGAATTAAAAAAAAAAAAAAAAAAAAGGAAAAGGTTAGATACGCAGGCACCACACTCTTCTCTGGCTTTATACTGCAAGTTGCTCTGTCGCCCAGGAGGCAGACAAGGGGAAAAAAACAGCATCCCCAAACAACGCATGAAGGCAGCTTGCATGGAATCTGGCCTTACTGGCCACAAATTAAATGGACTCTGAGGTAATGAAAATCTGACCTGCTCAACAAAAGGAAATGAATATTACAGCTGGTTACTACAGCTAACAATGTGTTCCAATACTTATAGACATTTTCACCATGTTCACCAGACGGAGGCTTCAGAAATGGGCAATTTGTCAAGGAAAAGGATATTGGGCTTTATTATTTTTTAACTCCTTACCGTGACTGGCAGGGGTGTGTGTTACATTTCCTGACCTGGGGCTCAGGGCGATTCACTCGTTGGCAGTCACTATCATTCACCAGTGTCATGGTCTTGTTAATAATCCGAGTACAGGACACAATGGTTTTCCGTTCACCTACAAGGCAAATAAAAAACAACTCTGCAAAAGGAAATCGGTGGCTAAGAACAAAACCGTGTCAACTTGTTAACCAAAACTCGAAAGCTAGAAGCTCCCTACTATCTCCACAAGATATAATCTACACAGACCTACCACCTCTGCAAGCGATCTTATTTCCCACTTCTGTCTTACCTTTGTACCATTCTGGGGGTTTTTTTTGTCAGAAAAGCTACAAATCTTTCCCCAATAATTGTGAAATTGACTGCTTCACAGGAACAACATGCTGGGATTTCTCTTTCTAGTGTTTAGTGGGAAAACAATCTTGAAAACAATTTGCTTTCATTTCTGGTTCCTCCTCCACATGTAGCTGTGCCCTGTAATCAGCTAGGACAGATGCTCCAGCCGTTTAAGCTGAAGCCAAACAACCGTCCACCCCTCAGTGACTGGTAATGACAGGACAGCTGCCTCTTGCTGCTCCCCATTCAGAAAGAGTCAGGTTGAAAAGGAGTGACCAAGGTTCAAGAGTGATACTCTGGGTTTGTTTGTATTTCACAAAGAGATTAAATTAAGCCACCAAAATAAATTATTTCTCATCTTCTGGTGCTCCAGATACACTACTTGAAAAACCCTGCCGGTAGGAGACATCTCAGAAGTCAGGACTTCTCACATAAACTGTCTGTGCATCAGGAGTTGCACTGAGACGCAGCAGTGTGGCCCTCAGGGTTCAGCCTTCCACCGTGTGACATCAGGAAAGCTGTGCCACAGGGCGGCATGACGATGACTGGATGTGACAAGGAAAATGCCATCCCCGCACCATACAACTTTGCCTTATTGCTGATTCTTTTGGTTTCTCAGATCCTCTTCTTAACCCTGACTCTGCATCAAATTGAGTTTATTCATGATCTGCAGCAGATAATAAAAAATAACTCAAATTCTGTTAATAAAAAATTTGTAAAAGTCTGTATGGAAGGCAAAAGGCCCTTCCCAGCTTGGATGTGTAGTAAAAGCATCTGACAACCAAAATATAAGAGATCAATTGCCAACCAAGCTGCTGCTGGTAGGAGCTGTGTTGCATGGTACTGATTTGATCCAAATATGTGGCGGGCACGCAACTCAAATCAAAAGAGTTACAATCAAATTTCCTACTCATTCATGTGAGGGTTTAATGGCTCTAAGAAATCATTGTTGTAAAACACGAGTAAAAGTAAGTGTCCTTTTTAAAATGAGTTCTATTTACAGAAAAAAAATCAATCCATGATTTCAGTACACGGAGGGCAGTGAGCCTTCCAACGTGAAGATGAGCACTCTTTCTTTGTGTTGTATAATATGATAAATAATTTGGTCTGCTGGTGAAGAAAGACTGGCCAGAATGCATGCAAATGATCCATTTTCCTCCGGGAAAACCCTCCTTCTTCCAGCACTGAAAATTCAATGGACAGTGGCTGACAAACCAGTCTCTGGTTTCACAGGCATCAATTCCCCCTAGGGTTTCAGCACATCTGCCTCAGCACATCCCAGGGATCATCTGAAAAGTGTGATTTGCAATGTGCTCAGGTACTCCTAGAAAGCCCACCCCACAGTAAGAGCGTCTGATGCAATCTCCAGCAGTTGTCACAGCAGCACTGCCCCCGTTTCATCCCTGGGGAAGGAAGTGTCTTTCAGTGAACATGCCTGAACACCTGTGAAAACTCTGCTCCAAGAATGTGACAGAGGTTTGAGATATGGCGCTGCACACAGCGCCTTGAGCCATCCGTGGAGCACTAATCCAGGTGCAGTTCCAGCCTACGGTAACGAGCCGACAAAGCGGTGTCCCTGCCAAAATGCTGGGTGAAAATTAACTGTGGGGATGTGGATGATAGCTGGGAGAGCTGGTGAGAATGAGCTCTCATTTGAGTTCATTATAGCAACATCCATTCCCATGGCCAGTTTCCTTTATGCTTTGGCAATGCTGTCTTCTGCAGGCACCTCTCTAATGGCTGGTGGCTACAAACACCGTACAGCAAGTCCCACCAAGCTTCCAAATGGCCTTACCTCCTCCACACTGCACGCTGCACCCTTCCCATCCGCTGTGCGTCCAGATGTACAAAGAATCCTGTTGCTTTTCTGGCTCGCTTCTGTTTTCAGCAGTATAGTTTACAGGAATGGTGTATTCATAAT
>NW_009646608.1:2410152-2456206 GCF_000708025.1 Charadrius vociferus | reverse complement strand
CACGCTGTGTACTGGGAAAGCCAACAGACTGCAGAGACAGTAATGCTGGAAACGCTGCCTCAGGCCAATATTTCTAAAATATAAGTACCTTGTGAAAGGCAACCAAATCTTTATCTAGAAACCCGAAATTACAGTGGCATTGGTGAAACGGGGCATCTGCAGGAGCGAGAACTGGCTATGATTTGTGATTATTTAAAGCAGTCATGGAGACGTCTAAACCTGGAATTTGTTGCATAACTTTGTTTAAGCCTCAAATGTGATGAGCCACTGGCTATCTAAAGAGTAATAGTAAGACAACAGGAAGCATTAAAACAGCAGTTTTCATATAATAACTATTTTAATGAGCATCTAGAGTTAAAAAGTCACTCATCATACCTATTCTGCCCTTGTTTTCTAGAAAGCAGGTTGTCTGCAAGCCTCATGCAGAGATTCAGGCTTATGTTTGGGGGCCTTTGTAGAGAATGGGGAGGTTCTGGGTTAACACTGTACTGTTTATGGGTCACGGCCCTGGGCAGCCTGCTCTACGCTATCCTGCTTGAACAGGGAGTTTGGACAAGACAACCTCCAGAGGTCCCTTTCAACTTCAACCATTCTGTGATTCTGTGAGCTGCAGCATTTAGTGTCGCATTTGAGTTGGGCTGCAGCAGTCCATAGTTTGAAGGCAGAAAAGTTTACTAACGCATCTGAAGGAACAAGGTGATGCTTCTCAAAACAAAAACAACTAATGCAAAAAAAAAGTCACATGCCTCCTGGGAAATGTGGCACTCAAAGTAAGCGTGACTCTTCCTGCTGACAAGCTGCAGGAGCACGATTTTATTGTCTCAGAAACCTGAGGATGACAAGGAAGAGCCATATCATACAGCTGCTGTCAACATATATATTTTCATACCCTGCATACTGCTAGAGGAAGGTGAAACCTGCATCCAGCAGCAGGCTGATTATTTCCCATGGAGTCACATGTGATGTCTCTAGTGTTATTACTCCAAAATTCACTGACTATTAACAAAGACAGAGGAACAGAGAAAAACACTTATTTTTTTCACCACAGGCAGGTGACATTTCTGGTCCTGTTTTGATTTACATGTTGGGCTTCGTTTGGCTCTCACTTTCACCGGCTTGAATCAGAAGTGACTAGAAGATACCCAAAAGAGTATGAGGTCCATGGAATCTGAGTTACCACACTATTAACAAACCCCATAGAAGTACTACTGTAATCCTGATGGTGTGGCTTTAGACATACTTATTATCCCATAACCTCAGCAGCATTAGACAGGTGAATTCTGCTGGCTCTTGCCACCTACTGAAACAGGAGTAGCACCTTATTAAATAAGATATTTTGAGTAGGGCTATCATAAGTGAAGCAAGGAGCTGCCCAACTAAAAAGCAAATTTGCAAATGCTGTTTTCTCCAAACAATAATTGTTTCCCTTTCAGATTTGCAGAAATCACTCCTACTTAACCAATAATCTCACTAAAGCTGTCATAAGCTCGTTTAACCAAAAAAATAACCGTATGTGCTGAAAGAAGGGGTCCAGCTTGCAGCCACTGACATCCTGGAGGTCTGTGCAGTGAACGCTGTGGGGCTACACAAACTCAGCACGCATGAGTTGCTCTGCACAGTGCATAACCCTGCACAGAAAAGCATCTTCCAGGAGGTGTGGGGAACAAAGATCAGATTTTGTTCAGCTACAGAGGGAGCCCTCACTACCAGAACTGAACACCAAGGTTGAAACTAGCCAGCCATCATTACAGTTTCAAAGATGAATGTTGTTTGTTTTTTTTTTTTAAACACAATTCAAAATACCAGGCAGTCAGAGGCAGAGAACTCAAGTCCTGCTCTGGCTTTCTTTAAGTGCATGAGATATGAACAGCTTGTTCTACAGAACTGATCAATCAGTCTTGTCTAAAGCATCTTTATGCTCTGGGAGTGTCTGGTTGTCTTCTGTTGCCGAGAGGAGGTCTAGCACAGGCCTAGTTACACAAACATTAATTTCTCCAAGAAATATACTTACAGCAATGCACTTGGAGAAATGCCTCAAGTATTAAAAACCAGGTCCTAAAAAGAAATCCTTATTATCTCAATATGGGTGCAAGACTAGTGAATCTGAAGGCCCATATGAAACCAATTTCATGCAATATCGTAGCCATATATAATTGGGGTGTGTGCGTATGTGTGTATAATTGGTTTCAAATGCAGGTCACAATGGATTGACTGAAGCTTCTGGCTCTTTGTCAGTCCAGTGTATTCCACCACTGTTTGAACAACAGTTTTCTATTTAGAGGTAACTGGTAACCATCCTGCCTTTCTGGCGTTGAAAGAATGAAACCCACTACCCTGTATCAAAGAAAAGATTAATATCTGATTTGAAGAAAAGACTTCACGTGTGCTTTGTTTATGACTGGCAGTGATTTTAAGCCACATGGGTTTTTTTAATAGTCTGGTAACTTTTACTTTCCTCCTTTTTAATCATTTCTGGGGGGAAGGTGAAGAAGGAAAATTTCCTCTGCTCGTAAGTGCTGAAAATGCCAGTCTGTATGGGAAAAGGATACTCGTGGAGAACCTCATAATCATGAGGTTCCTATGCTAGTTGCTTACTCCTTAATGAAGGGGAAATGAGTAACTCTTTAAAAACAAAGCTCTACCAATGGTGAAGTTCACAAACTCTGGTACCAGATTTTACTGCAGTACACCTTAATGAGGTGACGCCCTGGAACGTTCCAAGAGCTGGCAAAGGAACCCTGCACAGCACCTTCACAAACAGTACCTGTGCAACTCCTTTTTCTTACATGAGGTCAGGAAGACCTTGGCAGTACAAGATACTTTGTCAGAGTCCTGGTTTCAGGAGGGAAGACTTGCGTTAAGGCCAAAGTCAAGCAGAAGCTGACTTTTCTGATGATGAAGATGGCTCCTTTATACACTTCCCTTGTGCGGGCAGACATTGAATTACATGGCTGAGTCAGGAAGCTGCCGGTGTGCCCAAACCTGCACCACTGACTATTTCAGTAGTAACCTCTTTGAATCCAGCTTTACAGTGGTCTGGAACCACATACCAGTGGTATGTGAACCTGGTAAACTCACTCATCTGTCTGAGAAAGCAAAGAAAAAACACCTCATGTTCCTATGCAGCATATTTTGACACAGGGAAAGTACTGACAAATGGAGTATTACTATTGTTTTGGTGTGTGTGTGTGAAAAGTTCAAGCAACTTCTGAGCTTTTCAAACTGGGCCATGAAATGTTGCACAACGAACAGCAGCAAGCCAAAAAATTCAGGTGAGGAAAGGGAGAGACTTCCAACTTCTAGCAGTGCTTACAGATATTCCTCAGTGAACAAATGCGGCAAAAAGTCACAAGGAAAAGAAACACTACACAGAAAAATGTAATTGGATAAAAAAGCTACAGCAAACAATGCATACATTAAAATACTCTATGTTTGTATGCAGACCTCACTATAGAAACTGTAAAGCTTTCTGCAGACTTTCCACTAGTAACACATATATGAGACAGGGATTATTACAGCTGTCTCACAGATAGAAACATTAAGGTTACCACCAACATTAAGGGACTGGCCTGTGAGTCACCCCGTCACCCATTAGTGATAGGACTGTGACTACAGTTCTGTTCTTCTCACCCCTGCGGACTTGTTACTAATGTTCTCATACAGCAGCCATACAATGGTTTATAAAATGACATGCCTGGTTAACAGGACTACGTTGAACATTAGGAAAAACTTTCAAGAACACTGTAAAATACATAAAATTAAAAAAACAATATAAAGAAAACATGGAACATTTCTGTGCGACTAAGTCACTACAGAGGGTCAAATTTGAATGTATCAACTGTATATCCCAAATCTGCATCTCTTCTGTTAGAGCAACAGTATATTTAAATACAGAATATGTTCTGGCATCAGCTGAGAAGATATTTTGGCAAATATCCCTTCATGTGTGTGAGCAGGTATGTCCACGAAATAAAGAAGACCCCTGGAAACCAATGTCCTCTAGAATGGACCTGTCACATTGTCTGCAACACGTTACAGGAGTATCCTGTACTGGACATGAGCCTACTGGGACGCTCCATGTTCTCACACAATAGAGCATGATTTATTTTTACATAAGGAGCTGGGTTTCTCCAGTCCTTGCAATGCTGCAAAAGAATGCAAAGAGAGGCACTACAGTGGTTTAAAAAACTCTGGTGAAGAAGCAAACAAGGAAAATTTAACTTTCAGTTAGGATATAAACCCTTTATGTTGCATCACTTAAGAAACACAAACAAAGGATATAAAGTTACCATCAAGTGCAGTGGTATTTTAGTTGGTCCTTTGGCAGAGATTTTCTCCCACAGACCCCTTCGCACGTACCGGACAGTAGTGCCTGCGATCTGAAACTCACCAGGAAGCTCAATTTTCCAGTCGCTGTTAATGGATCTCTTACTGGAATCTTTTAAAGCTGGAATGAATCAAACACCATGAATGAAATGTTAAGCGAATTTGTAATTACAATATAGACTACTGAGCTTCTGTCTCAGCTCCCCTGAAGTACAAGATGCAGTAGCCTTGTAATAGACATGGATTTCAAAGAAAAAAAAGTATAATTTTAGCTGACTTGTCATAATGTTTCTAACTTGGGCATATTCTGTATTTCAGTTAATGAAGGCATTTCTAATTATATTAACATCGCTATTAAGTAACAATAATGTCAAATAAACTTGTGTTGCTAAGGTTTTACTACCTAAAATTATTATGTTCTTCTTTCTGAATAAGCAACGTTCTCCAGTTTCCGAACTCTGAGACATTCTCTGTGCCATTCCACTGCCAGAAAATTTAAAGGGAAGAAAAAAAGACTGTGCAGAAGGAGTTACTAAAGAAATAAAAAGAAGGAAAGATAACTACGCACTGTCCTTGAAAAACGCTACTAATTTAGGACTAAACGGTAGAACTCTTCCACAGTTCAACCTATTTCAGGAACATGTCCAAAACCCACACATACTCATGGCATATTGTTGAATTCAGTTACATATTCAGCTTTGCTTTTGCAAAGGAAAGCCTGCACAACTGAAATGTTTTTATTTGATTTTCAGTGAAGAGAGATTTAATTTGGATTTAAAAGTAATACTAAAATACTACAGCATTGTGCTAACAAGCAAGAACCACAGAGCAGAAGGGACTGGCTAGGAAAGTACAAAACTTACTGGCCCATTTTCCTTATTCAAGCTGAGCAAAGCGCGGATTGTAAACAGAGAGCATAATTAGAGAACAATCAGTTAGAGCCATAATTCTTCCTGGAATAATCCAAAGATTATTTGTCAAAGGTTACACGGGAAACATGTAGGCATGTATGTAAAATGAACATGCCTGGAATATCTGATATATTGGAAATTAAAACTTAGACACGTTAAGGATTATTCTCAAATTGAACTATTTAGATTTTAATCTTAGAAAAATGGATGGTACCATAAATTTGGACACATACCACATTGACAGACATGGTGTAAGAATCTAATGCCACAGAGTAGCTGCTTGAGTATGACCTGAAGATACTTCTGGTAAAACACTTACATACTTGCAGTGTTATACTCTTACAGCTATTAAAACTGGTACGTAGAGTGAAATAGTATGAGAGCACCAGCGGCTGTTAACTGAAGTCTGGTTTGCAAGGCAAGATCTGTACATTTTTATGTACACTGCCCATCCTGAGGCTGACTAAAGTCTGGCAGCGGTTGGGTTCAAAGATTCTCATTCAGACAGTATATAAGGAAACATACGCTGATTTTCAAGTATTAACATAAAATTCATAGATCATTTACCTCTAAACTCTCCTTCCAAATGTAGCAAGACAACTGCACTTTTTTTTTTAGTTTCCAAGCAGAACCAGCTTTTGAAACTGCATTTTCCTAAACTTTCCTTGAGAAAAAGATCAATCAAATCTTGATACACACATGAAGGCTTGCACGTGCAACATAAAACTGTTCCTCTGTTTGTGCGTGCAAATATTGAACAAGTTAATATTTAGCTGTCATAGTTATAAAAAGAAGACAAGGTACAAATCAGAGACTGGTCAGTGGACAGAATGTGAACCTGGCAGACCAACTTAATCCCCCCTTGTACTCAAGCCTGGAGGGCAGAATATTCCAGCCCGCAAGCGCTACCTACAGGCACAATTTAGAGTGCCCCTTAGGTTGTTCTAAATTACTCCAGAGACAGAGTTCAAAAACTGGTCAGGCATTATAAAGCTCCAGCATCAGAAATAAGCAGAGCTTATGGTCACAATACTTCCTGATGCCACCTTTGCTTTCAAAAGGCAGAAGCAGGTGAGACACTATCTGTCCCCAGGTTTGATGGGAACTAGGCCACAAATTAAGAGACATCGGCAGGCAAGGAAGAGCCTGCCACAGCCACCCTCCTTTCAGAGTCCGTGAGCTGGGCACACACGCACAGTTTGGGTCAGATACTGTAGGATCACATCCGTCCTGCCAAGAAGTCCCTCTATGCATCAGTAAGGAAGAAAGAAGCCCTGTAAGATGAGCATTGAGAAGAAAAGATACTTAGAATAACATGTCCTTTCTTCCAGCATAACCTATTGCATCAGCATCACTGATATCCTTCAAACACTGAAAGACAACTGCAGCCATCCGGACATCACATTACCGTTCACTCGTCAGTGCAAGGTGATTTAGGGATTTATGTGTTTTCTACGTTAGAATGGAAGCACAGTTATTCAGATGTCTGCATGACGCATTTAGGGAAGAGAAAATTGACAAACCGTGTTCTAACAGAGAGAAAGTCCCAGGTGCCTTTGTGGAGATCCATGCACCATGATCAAATGTGCCCTGGCATCAGACAGGCAGAATAACCCGTGTGTGTTACTGGGCTTCCTTAATTCAAGGTTAACTGTGTCTTTTGGCTAAGCCTTTAACAAGATGTTTTCTTAACCTCCAGCATTTCATGCCGATTTTATTCTCTTCCAGTAAAAAACACAACCTTGGCTTTCACTTAACTGAGTGTGTCGCAAGAAGGAGCTGATTTAAAGCCTTTTTAAGTCACCAGGAAACTCTCCCATTGTCATCTCTTTGGATCAAGTCCCCATAGACAGCAAACCCTTCTAGGTGTGCTTAGGCTACATGCAGTTGCCTAATATGCATACGAGACAAGGAACTGGACTTGTCAACTGCACAACACAGCTGGCTTACCAGTTGGGTCTAATTTACTGCGGGAGTGTTTGTAGTGCTACTGGGCTATTCTACACAGACTTTCCTTTTATTCCAGTTGGCCACATCTAACACCTTTCACATAGCTATTACAATGAAGGTTCCCTCAAGAAATGAGGCTTAAGAGGAAGGAAATCCCCATTAGTTTTCTCTTTAGGGGGTTTCCTGAAAAACTGTTCTGTTTGGCTCAACAGGACAAGTGCCTGGCTCCACAAATCCCAGGGGTCTGGTGAAGGTAAGAGGAGTGATTCTGGCACAGGGCACCACCATCTCACAGTGGAAACCTATTTTTAGACTATTCCACGTAACAGTGCAGAGACATGTTTGCAGGCATCTGGGAATGTCTATGCTATGGTCCCTAGCATACCTTATGGCCCAGGTGAACTAGAATTCTCCCAAACAACTCCTACCGTGGGTCAGAATCCAGGACTATCCAGGGGCCCTTCTCAATAAGCAGTATGCAGGCAGCCCCCCTTCACTGGGGCCTGAAAGCCCATACACAAGATGTTCCATGACCACTGGCTCAGTGCCCAGGAATATTTCAGGGCACATTCAATTTACCAACTGAGCATCATTTGCAGTGTCTAACCTCTGGGGAAGTCTGGAGCAGGTGGAGGTCACAATGCCCTCTGCGTCTGTGTGTGCCTTTCTGAGGATCTGTATCCTGGGCAGTTACAGGAGAAAGGTGGAATTATCCTTCTGTCCTGCTGCATACAACCTTCCTGACAGCTCTCACGGTCCCATTAGAGGCTCCAAAATCAGGGTGAAGGGAAACTGCAGGTATGGTTTCTCCAGGAGGAGTGGGATGTATGTGGGTGAGTATTTTTTCAGAGGGAAGTTCTCTTTGGCACATAGGCTATGGGTATGATGATGTCCTGGTATTCGCATGCTACAGCAGTATAACTGTCTGTGGCTTACTTCTCCTCCTGCTTTGTTCCTCAATCTACAAAGTACCTTCTGCAAACTGCAGACAAAATTCTGAAGCAGGATTGCTTTCCTCTGCCAAAGCCTAGTGGCTTCCAGGCAGATGAAAGCAGCCATCACACTGGCCTTGAGGAGCCGTGAACAGGGCTAATCAAAGCTGTCGGTGAGATAAAACTCACTCCACACAGTATGGCTGAGTAGTCAAGATACGATGGCACATGCTCAAAACAGCGCATAAGAGCTCGAATGACTAAAACTATGCTTTGGTTCCAGCTCATCATCAAAGGAAGATAGCATGCTGATGAAAAACAAAATGTTTACTCTTTGTGGACCTCTCTTCTGGGAAAGGTTTGAGTTTGATTGCTGCAGGCACTGCTCCCTTAGTGACTGAGGAGACAGAGAGTTTGGAAACAGCTCTGTTCCCAAAGGTGCTCCTTGAGGATTGCAGGAATTACACCGCAGACTCAGCAGAGTATTTGGGCCAAAAGACTTTTTGCTACTGTTTGTCTTCATCACGTGCAAGTGGCCCACCAGTAGGGATAGTGCTGCAGCTGTAAAACCCCCATGTCTCCGAGACACGTACTGCTCTTTCTCCAATGGCTTTTGTCACACACAACTCTTGCAGGCCTGGCTCTGCCTAGCCCCAGAGGTGACAGCACTAAATTCAGTGGGGTCAATAGGGCCTTTTGCTCTTACTGAATGCTGTGCTTTACATCCAAGCGTTGCAGAAGCACTTTGCAAGACAGCAAGTATCTTTACTGCCATTTTAGAGAATAAGTAAAGCATGCAACAAAGAACACTTTCCCAACCTCCCTGAGAGCTCCGTGGTAGGAGCTGAGGAGACCAGGATACACACAGTCTTCTCTGACAAAACTCGTCTCATTGTGGTGAAAAAGCCCAAACGGGAAAGCAGTTGTGAGCCCTTTTTGCCAAACAGTCCTCCCTGATTTAAGCTAGCACCCAGAGGATTTATTCTGCCTTGGACAGCTTGTTGCAGTTCTCCTGGGACCCTATGCCTCGAACAGGGTAGCAAAGCACAGCTCCTTCTCCTCTCCCCACTGTGGGTGCATTTGGGCAGTAGCAAGAATCCACTGTTATATTCCTAAGCTTTTTCTGGCTCAAAGTTGTACAGCAGAAAAGGAAAATAAAAAGGAACCCCAGCAACAACCTGTACCTTCTTTTTTTTTTTTCTTGTTGGCTGGAAGACAGGAACTGACCAATCTATTTCTAAACCTGGCATCTAGTCAGATCTTTATTTCCACCTTGGGTCCTTCCAGCTTGCTTCCCAGCCTGTGGACACAAACTGCCGAGGCATTTCCTGTTAAAGGTGGTTTTTAAGTGTTACAGCCAGCCAAGGCAGCCAGAGTGGGTTGCTTGTAGGTGGAGGGAAATTCTTCAGGCCCTGCTCCCAGCACATGGAATAATGATTCCAAATTATGCTGGGCTCATTTCCAAAGCGCTGTGCCCGGTTCTGAGTGGAAATAGGACAGGACTGGACTCACCTTTGTCAGTGTAATTGAAATAGAAAATCTTCCCATGCTTAGACCTGGATTTACAATGCATTATGAGGCCTTTCAGAGTGATTGGATTTTGTTTTCGTGGTCATTTTTTTTGTCCTATTGGAATACTCCCACTGCTATTCTTCAGCTTTGGTTAGCATGGTATTGGGTATCTTTTCTTTGCATCCAGTGTTCCTTGAAAGAGAAAACTCTGGAAAGCTTAGAGAGGTTCTCCTGACCATGAAACAAAGAGCTAAAAGCACTCAGAAGCTTTAAAATAGCCAGATTTTTATCTACTTTTATGTGGTGCACACTGGGCCAAGTCCTGCTCTCAAATATACACGGTCCTTCACCACCCAGTGGGGAAATATCTGCTTTAGTCAAGGTTATGTGGTCACAATGAAGGGCAGTCGCTAGCTCCACATAAGACTCTCAGTGCTGCAGCTATCTGCCAAGCCCAAGCCCCGGAAAAATACCCTATGCAAATCCCACCAAGACAAACAAAAGGCTAGCTTCCAGAAGGCAGAGTATTTGCAAGACCCAAGGAAACACTGGCTCTCATTGTTCCACCAGTGCTTTACTATGTCAAACATCTTACATGTAGGTGTAATCCTCTCCCAGCAAGCTGGCTGCACCATTAGTGGAAATACTAGCAGCAGTGATACGTGTTTCCTACCAAGAAGTGGCACAAATGCCAATGCTTTTGACCTAAGGGCAGCTGAATGACGTGATTTACCCACTTTTTCCCCCCTCAATCTGGAATGAAAGACAGAGAACAAAAGCATCTTTCCCAGTGACATTGCCAACTTTGGTAGCATCTCAAGACAGAAAATCAGTGGCACCAGATCTGAAATCCTAAGACACAATGACTATGGAAACGTTTTCAGCAGCATCGTATATCCCAGCACTGAATATTAATATCTCCTTTTGGCTGCGGTGATGGAGGATTAGAAGCAAAAGACGCAGAAATCAGAAAACAAGTCCTAGTCTGAGCTTTGCTACTGGCTCCCTGCATAGCCATCAGCAAGTTGCAACACCTCAGTTTCCCCTTTCACAAAACAGAGAGCAACAAACTTCATAATCCTATCGAAGTTCCTACTACAGGCTTGATGTATCTCTGGAAGCAATTCCATCTTTTAGAGTGCTTTTCTATCCTAAAACCTTGTAGGTTCTTGGCTCTGAGAAGCTCACTTTAAGAGAACCTCGACATGCACAAGTGCAAACAGTACCTAATACCTCCCAGGCTACGGGACAGCTGGAACATGCATCTGTTCCAACCACTGCAATGAAAATATCAGTACGTGGAAGGGCTGAAACACAGTTTGATATGCAAGGACAAAAATCATGTGTTAATGAGCTCATCAACAGCAAGAAGAGCTCAGGTTTGACAATGCAGGGACCTATAAGCTGCAAAAGTTCACTGAACGAACGAGGAAGTTTGGGATTTTCTCTTATCCTTTTGTTTTCCCACACAGCATAAAGAACTTGAGAGAGACAGAAGAATTCCCACATTTATACGTGGCCGTGCAGCTCTGAGTGTGCAAAGGATGTTGCAACGTGCTGGCTGTTCTTTTGAGCCTTGGACAATTTGCCTTCAACTCCCTGCTCTGCCACAGGCTTCCTGTGTGAATCCAGGGCAAGGAGGCACTAGCATTTCTCTGACTTGGGCTCCCTAGAAGTAGATGGGAGATAAAACCTATTGCACAGTAAAAATCTATAAATAATAAAATCTATTGCACAGTAATGACACAAAAAGAAACACCCCTAACATTGGAGAAAAGAGGCAGACCAGATTGACAGACATATATCACAGCTGACTGGCTGCACTTTATACATGTCCTTCCAATCTTTAATATAAGCAACTACAACCTCTGACCTACAACAATGTCACATACAAATCTGACCCAACGCTCTTGTCTAAAACTTTGTTTCCAACAGGGAAAAGAGGAGAGGAAGCCTGTTCCCCTCAAAAGGAATGTAGAAGTAGAAATGAGAAGAGGATTAAACAAATTGTTTGGCCTGAGAAAATAGAGGCAAGTGGACTATAGGCTGCAGCTAGCCCATCTCAGAGTGCAGGCTCAGGTCTTGGGTACAGCATCAAGTGAAAACCTGCTGCTGCAGGAAATGGCACAGGCAACCTCGCGGTCATGTTATTGAGGGACATCAGTTGCCTTGTTCTGCCTCTGCTTCAGTCTGAGCTGAGCGCCTTCCTATCTGTACCTCTGTCATTCCTTTCTCTAAATGCACTGTTCTCTTTCCCACTCCCTCCCAAAGTGTTGTGTGCTCCTGGCAGCTATGTTCAACCCAGTGCCAAGTTCTGTTCAGGAACTCTTCTGCCTATATAAAAGTATTCTCCGGTCCTTTCAGGTTGCACAGGGCCTGTAAGTGTCACATACTATCAGATGAAACAAACATCATGAAATGAAGCCACGAAAGCAGAGAGAGATTGCAACAAGAATGAAATCAACAGCTGCCTCCTGGCAACAACAAACCTATCATCTTACAGGTCATTTAGAGAAAGGTCATTTTAACAGAAAACAGAGCCGAGTTTCAAATCAAAACTTTTTCTTTTGTCTTTTTACCCAGAAAACTGTGAGCGGGTTTATCCTCAACCACTCTGATCCGCCGGGCACCTGCAGGGATCACAGCTGCTTCGATGTAACCTATGGCAACAAAAGAGCAGATGGATGAGAGCATGCCACAGCCAGCCAGAGGCATCAATCATTCAGTATCTCACCAGCAAAGAAACCAACTCCTGCCCAGGTTGGGGAATGGGTGGGAAACACTTCAAATGAGATCCCTATGTTGGCAGCCAAGTTTCACTGCTGTGACATGCACAGTTATGACTAACGTTTCAGCCTGAGAAGAGGGAGAGAAATGCACGTGTGCTGCTTAATTGTGACTTACGGCTTGTGGTTGGGCCTAATTAGATTTTCTTCCTTCAAATCACCCCGGCTCTCCTGCAGTACTGCCAGGGAGGCATGAGGACTGTTCCTAAGCCGATGCAAAGTGTCACTGTCAGGAGCAACACTGCACATCACAGAACAGACATTCTTGAAATGAAGTTTCCAACAGATGCTCCTGCTTCCCCCTCCAAATAAAACCCTGCTCGAGGCTGTGATCAATATCAGAAAGGACTCACTTCCACAAAACATTTTGACAATGCTAAAACCAAACCAAGGGAATTGGTGGGACAACGGGGGGGGGAGTGTTTTCACTTCCACTTCCACTTTATACAAAAATTCTGGAGGATATAATGGTAACGGTCTCCTTGCATTGGGCTGCTAAACAGAATTCCACAGCTCAGATTTAATGCAACAACAGAACTGGAAGTTTCTCAAGGACCGACCGACCACCAGTCACCTCTAACTACTGCTAGCAGATGCACACACCAAATTAGACCATCTGAGTATCTGACATGGTAGGGAAGTTTTTACAGCACCTCCTCATATTTTTTATTGAATTCTCTTGTTTTTTATCTTTCTGAAACTCTCTTGGCCTTTTCGCGCTTCCTTCAACAATCAGAAATACGACAGAAATTTTTTTTCTGAGTAACAGAATAACAGTAAGAATAATTAGGAGCTATAAGTAAATGTAGCCTATTTCCCCCCATCACAGAGCCATGTGGAGTTACGGGGTGGAAGTGGTGCCTTTAAACTATAAAGCATTAGGGCTCATTTCAAAGGTCTGCGTGCCAGGCAGAGTTTTTCCACCGGCTTCATTGGACTCTGAATCAGGCCCCTGTAAATGACACTAATCTCATCACAACCATGACTTGATTCCTTCTAATTGGCCACCCAGTTTACTTTGCAGTGTATAACTTGGCACTTCTTCTGCGTTATTGCTCTCCCCTTTCTTTCAGATGTTAAGTAGCTTATCCTGTACATTCCCTCATCCCCTTTTTTGCTTTAAAGTGCTGTGTGAAACTGTTTGGTGTCAGCCCTGCCTTTATGGAAACTGGGGGCAGTCTACAGCAACGGGTTGGCAAAGTGCTGGCATAAGGAGCAGTGACTCCTTCAGTATTCAGCAATCTTTGGGGAGCTATTTTAGGGACAAGTGCAGCTGAATGGCCATGCTTCTGCTACGCTGATACAGGGGGCCCCAGAGGAGGATGCTGACAGCCTCATGCATCTCAGGACTAAGTGATTCTGTTACCACTGTGACAAGGAGTGAGACAGATGGGGATTTGGGGTCTCAGGCTGTGGATTCGTTTCTACCTGTCTGAACCATCAGAATGCCCAGCCCCTTTGCTGTGCTACGAGTCCAGCTTGAGCTCTTGGGTTTCATGAGATGCATCGGGTGGATAGCTGATTTGGGCAGACACGCTCCCTCTTTGAATGACACTTTCTGTTTGACCCTTCAGCTCAGTTCTTTTTGCACTTGTTCCTCCTTACTTACTTCTCCCTTAGTCAGGATATCTGAGAAACAGTCAGTAACCCCTTGCAGGAAAACCAGAGACAGCAGAGCTGCAAACCATGTCTGCGTACAGAAGCCAGAGCAGTGGTTCTCCCATCTACTATTACAGAGTGGGTCTCATTGGGAAAAATCATTACTTCTAAGGTCAACTTTTAAGGCAATACTGAAATCTGTTATAAAATCAAAGCAAACAGATGTTGGATTTTATTCTAGACATTGCCAGGAGTTGGTTTTTCATCACCTGAGATACCAAATTACAGTCAAAACAGAGTGTTTCAGAAATCAAACATCCTCACTGCACCCCATGCATCTGCATATAAACCCGACCGACAAATACCACCAGACATGAGGACACATCAAAGATGTGATTAATGACAGCCCATCATGGGGAAATAGGCCCTATGACACACCTGAACACCCCTGTTAGGAAGCCAGTTTGGAACATGCCCAAGTTTCAGGTAATTTAATGTTCCTACTGGGGGACTAATTACTTACTTTTTTTTTTTAAATCACACGCCAGATACAAATGCCCAGAGCTAAATCATGCAGGGGCTGGATACAAAGTCACGTTGAATTTAGTGGAAAGCCAGTCACTAGCTTCAGGGAACGTTGGAACCGTCCCCTGACCTAGCAGCAGCCAGGAGTGTGTCACACTGCTTTAGAGGTGAGCGAGCTGTGGAGCCATGCTTGAGGTTCAGCTAGCGCCATAAATACGCTCTCATTTCATCACTGTGCCATGAGAGAAACACCACGTGGAAAAGTTGACTTTTATGTTATCTTTTTACAATAGTAAATAGTGGAGTGAAAGCTATTAATAGCGTATTAGTTCTGGAAACTTTAGTTTGGTCTTATACCGGATTTTTCTCCTCATGTAATTTCTAATCCTGATTGATGACTTTGGGGGTTTGGATTCACAGCTCCTGAATAAGAAGAAACATACTATGCTAACTCACTGAGATCGTGTGGCACAAACCTGACTGCTGACCTCCACCCTTCTGTCAGTGAACTGCAAACCACTTTGCAGTTGTGTGGATCTGACCCGTCCTTTCAGAGATGATGCAGAATTCTTGGGCATGTCCCACTGGGAGCATCTTGACACTCTCATTCATTATTTCCAGCAATATTGTGTGAGTTAGTGGTCTAATCCTATTGCAAACATAACTCTATAACATCCATGCAAATTTGCCACAAGTACAAACTCAGATTTCTACCACCACTCCAGTCTGGTCCTTAGAGCTAATGTGAGGCTTCTGGTCACAGAATATTCCTGATGTTTGAGATAAGTGCGCCAGAAAACACCTCCATTGTTTTCCAGGCACATTTTATTAAGCAAACTGTAATTGCAGATTGCCAGAAAGATTATCAAGTGTCAGCTAGTAAGACCAAAAAAAGTCTCAGAGTTGGCCCTGAGTCAAGGACTCTCAAAAATCTGTTAGATCTTAGGATAATTGTCTGCAATGCAGGGGTTTGCAAGGTTGGGCTTAAAGTTCTGCTTAAAATGAGGAACTGGTTAAAGACTGATGAGATTTGGCAACTATCAGGCAGTATTTCTAGCAATTTCACCCATAAATCAGCCTGTTAAGATGAAGCTTTGAAAGTACAACAGGAGAACTTCATTATTTGATAATTTATAGTGCTGTATGTAGTATACTCCACCTTGGGAACAGTTACTTTGGCACGCACCAATCTTTCTGGATAATCTGCATTACATCAGTGTCTCAGGAATGTAAGACCATGATTGAAGCAAATCCTAGATACAAATTATATGGTGTAACTCGTATTAGGAGAGACACCAGAACAAAGAGGTGGCTTTGTCATCAAGGAGATTAATATGTGAACAGTGGCTACCATATCTTCATTTAAATGCTGGAGAGATTTGCAAGAGGAAAGCAGCTCACACAAGAAAATCCATTGTTAGCCATTATTATTCCCAGGAAGAACAGAAAGTTTAGTGTGAACTTCAGAATGTCACTGGTCTACTACAAAACTGTTCTGCTGGTTCACATTGCAATGAAAGATGGACTCTGAGGTAAAGGAAAAATTATCCCATGGCTGAAAGTATTGATCTCTGGGCACCGCACCTTCAAAGCTTATCCCTGTATACACATGAAACTTAGGTGTGACAAGGTCAAGAGTGCTCATCCCATTATCAAACTGCCCAAAAGTTCTTTGAACAAAGACCTCAGGGTAGAAGCCAAGGAAATCAGACTGCCCTGCCTACCTGCTGGTCATGGCCTGCACAGCTTCCTTAATATTTTAGGGATAAGTACCAGCTGGGCATCTCAGTTTCCATGGCCCTTCCCACCTTGCACCTTTTGCTGAGTGCTAGTTGTTGCAGAGGAGTGGAAATATGTCCAGTGGTAACTACATGTCCATTTTCTGAATAGTTGTAATGATTCTCACTTGCTATTAGCTTCAGAGCAACTCCTCCATCGGCACCTGTCCACTTCCAGCCATGGGATAGCTCATATGGAAGAAAATCATTTCACTGGGGAGCCATGGATAGATTTCAAAGCCTCCTACTATCGCTGTGAAGCTGGTTGCTGGGATTTCTAACTTGCTTAAACCCCTAGAAGACATCCCAGAGTTAGCTCTAGGGCTCTACTTTCTCATCATTTATATGTACATCCTATTGATAAAAAGAGTTTCTTGTGTTGGCTAAAGATGCTCTTAGCCAGCACTACAGGTCAAATATCCTTTCTTTCTTTTAAATATGTGCTGGACAAGTAATGTACACAATAAAAAGCCTGCTTTTTTGCCATCTTAAAAAGAAAAAATCCTAGCAAAGATACACTCTTCATTTCCCAAAATGACAGTTACAACAACTGGCATATCTCACCTTATTATGTTCTGCCATTAAAAAACCCCAAATATCTGTGGTCCTTCTTTTGGATCACAAGGAAAGGGCAGCAATGAAAATCTTGATATGGCAGAGAAAAATCAAGAGAGACAGGTGCAGATCTCATTCTCAGTGCAGGTCTCTGAGCATTACAGGCACAGCCTTGGAGTGTGGACAGTCAGGGATAAAACAGCTACCCAACAGATACGAGCCAAAGAGCTGTCTTTTATTTCTAGGCCCCTTGTACCGTGGCAGGAAGACGGAGATGGACTTCAGAACAAGTCTGTGTTTGTGTTTGAAAAATTATTTTGTAGAAATAGGTACAGGGCATGCTGCCAGTCAAAAGTAAACCTCAGTCTAAACAGTGCATTCAGTTGGCCTACTGAAGACAGCCAGCCGCACACAAGTGTATGTGATGTTTAGCACCACAAATAAAGGCTTTTGACCTCCTCCCCAAAAAACAAATGGAATCTTTTTATAGCCAGATCATCCTGGGTAACAGGAGGCAAGATCTGAACTGCTGGACCTCCTATGAGGCACTTTGAATGTTCCACCATCATGCCCCACCAGGGTGGCAGAACCTCACCTGTGACATTGAGGTTGGAAAAAAAAGAAACAGGCCCAGTTCTTTTTACTTGATTAATGAAATTTGGCTTGCTTTCATGCAGATAGATTTTCTAAAAGGAAAGGATCTGTATTTTATATCTTTGACAAACCAAGCCAAATAGTAAAAGGACTTGAAGTTTATCCATGGCTTTTGATACCAATCTCCCCATCAAATCCAACCAAAAGAAGACAAAGAACCAACACCAAAGGATGTCACCAACACCCACTGACACTGCAAACAGCATTCAAGTATCTTACACGAGAAACACTTGGGAACAGCCTTTGCCTTTGCCATCACACATGTGGAAACCTTCTTACAATGACTATTGGTTACTAAGAAACAGAAAGGAGTTGGCATGGATTTAGTTCAGTTAATAGGGCTTGACAACATAATTTGCAATCACAGGACATTTAGGGACCAATCCCACAGTCAATGGAGTCCCACGTGCAGAGCAGCTGAGGATCTGGCCCAAAGGTTGCAGCTGCAATTCCCAAAATAGATACCACTCCAAAACAATCAATGTCTTGATATTTGAAGTCTATTCTCTTCTGAAATAATAAATCAACCTACTTGACTCAGTGTGTTGGCCTTGACTTGGATTGCAGCAAGTTCATGGGGATTTGCCACTGACCTGTGCAATCATTTACATATCCAAACCCTGAATCTGGTACCGTAGTCATATTGTGTACTCTCCTTTGCCCCAACTCTTCTCAGATCTTTGTACATATTTGCTTAAATGTCAATTTAAAGAAAAAAGGCCAATTATTCTCTTGAGCAACCTCATGTTCACTTGTGATACCTCAAACCTAACCTTGGAGCTTTGCCTACTGCGTAAGATTCAGTAAGTTAACCTCAGGACCTGATTCTGCAAAACAGCAGTATACGAAATTGATGGGATTAACTCACAATGCATAAAACGTTTGCAGAATCCGGGCTGGGAATCAGAAGTGAAACCAACAAGTCTTTTTTCAGTGTCTAACATGAAAGAAATCCAAAAGCAGGAGAACGTGAGCAGTGAACAATTAAAAGACTGTAAGTATTCTTTAGTAGGCTAGGATGCTCACTAAAAGAGCATAATTTAAAAAAAAATAAAAAGCAAAGATTTTTTCAACATAGAAGACAACTGTTTGGCATATCACAGATGTCACTTTTTAAAACTTCTGCCACATAAAATTCAATTCCCTTTAAAATTAATAAATAAAAACACCTAATAAATGTTTATGAGACTATAATTGTATAAAATATCTTATAGATTACGTGAGATGGGTAAAGGTGGAAACATTGCATTGACAAAGCAACGTTTGGACAGGTTTGTGCTTCTGAGATGATCAGCAAAGAAAAAGGATCAATAAATGCTTGAACTCTAACTACGATTCAGTCAGCCATCTCTTCTTACTAGGTTACAGGGCACTGGATGTGAAAGCCTCCTGTAGTGTCCTGGCAGCCAACCAACCAGTTAAGGCTGAGACTGTTCTGTTCCTACAGCCTTGTAAAGTTGCCACCCTGTCTAGTTGGAAACGGGTGCAACCTCCTGGCAGTGACTTACTTATCTGCACAAGATGTTTTGTAGTCTCATTGGAAAAGATAAAAGATAGCTACTTTTCAGGAGCAACTAAGGAGTTCGTGAACAGCTATCAAATCGACTACAGAAATGGAGAACAGTTTTTTTCAGTGATAATGAGAAACTTTTCCCACCATTTGCATCAAATGCAAACACCTTGACATAAGTTGGTGGAAAATAACTGGGACAAAAGAGTGAAAGGCAAGAATGCAGGAGATCGCTCAATAGGTTGGCCTGGCGATGCAAGAGCACAAATGTGGTCCAGAAAGATGTGGTGCAGGTGGTAAATCCTACCTGCATCTGAGAGGACACGACAGATCTCAGCTGGCTCCACAGATAAGGCGGAGGAGGGTGTAGAGGAACAGGTCAATGAACAAAAACAGAGCCTCAGACTTCAGTGCTGAGACCTTGATTCAAGGAAGTTACTAAGCACTCGTGCTGCTTTAGTAACAAAACAGAACTGAAGTGTGTGCTTAAAGGGAATCTTTATGTGCTTTGCTGAACTCAGACCTGGAGTAGCACGTTAAATGTATTTTTCCATACAAAAATGGCAATTCTGTATTCACTGAATGTGAAATAATTTTTTCTGGACAATTCCTTCCTCTTGAAGCAGCTTGCAAGTCCTGAATCTGGCTTTCCCTCCCTTTGCCTGATCAGGATGTGTGATAACAGGTCTCTCAGAAGCGCAACACAGAAACTCTGGAACAAAGACTAATTCAAACACCAAGCTGTATATACATTAATGTTTAACAAGAGAGAGGAAAGTCTTAACTCTGACCAGAAGCTCTTGTATCCTATACTGGATATTATTGCTGGCAGGGAATCAGTAAAAATATTCAGAGGGAGCACTCTTTCATTTAGCTGAGATATCCTGATTATAACATGAATCATCTGCAACAGGTAACATGCATCATTCTGAGCTCTCAAAGAGCTCAAAGATGGTGCTGAAATCAGACTTCCCTCCCACTGGAAACGATACTGTGATTTCCTCTCTTATTTAAAATCAACAGCACCAGTAGCATTCAAAACAAGAAACACAACCGCATTCTGAATTTCAGACAGAGGCAATGGCTGGTATCTGGGCAACTGAATAAGACGCAGGCAGAATATCACATTTGAATTGAGTTGGGTTTTGTTTGGTGTTTCTTATATGTTTACGAGAGCAGATGAGTCCAATGCTATCCAAGAAGAGCAATTACTACCAGTCTTTAACTCTCCTCAAGCAGTTAAGAAAACCTCCACTGCACTAAAATGCTGCTGAGGGTTACTCACCCATCCCCTTGGTGTGGTTGAAGTCGCCTTTCACCACTTTACAGGTTTTGCCATCACCACTGCAGATTCCACAGCGATCCTCTTTGGCAGCTGAGCCAATGATTCCATCGCAGCCAATTTTCTAATGATAACAACCAGAGGTCCCCATTATTTTGTTTGCAAGGTTAAAGTATCTCTAAACATTGCAGTCAAGACTAAGATAGACATCTGACTGAAAACCTGAACGGTAAGAGAACACTGTGAATCGGGGGAACACTCATTTGGAACAGTGTTGAGTTGGTTATTCAGCAATCCCCTTCTCTAACACTAAGAGCATGAACTTGGATTCAGAAGATTTAACTGAAGAGAGTTAACACTAGTTACTCCAGATATCATCATAGATTTCATACTAACCCACTCTAACTTCCTTCAAACACAACAGATTAAAACAATGTTTCATGTTTGTATAACAATTTCCATCTGAGGAGCCCAAAGACATCCTAGAGAAATGGAACACTACTGTGATACTTAGTTTAGAGAACAGAAAAACGTGACTTCCTTAAATGAAAATTAACCCAAGCAACCAGATTACTTCACCACATAGCCCTTCACCACAAAAAATCTCAGAGTGCTGTTACACGTTCCAGCGTGCTGCTCACTGAATGAGCTTTGCTTCAGACTGGGATCTTAATGGGGGGTGTAATATTCAGTTCTGATTACACTTTTGCAATACCTGAAAAAAGACCTCATTAATCAAATGGCTGAAGGTACCTGCAATGCAAAAGTACTCCAATGGAAGCAGGTCACGGTCATAGTTGGCCAATCTGTATCGTACAACTGCTTACACAATTATGAAATTTTCCAGATGCTTACACTGTATTAAGCTTAGACATTCAATTGTAAAAAAAAAAAAAAAAAAAACAACCAACCCAAAACAAAAAAAACCAACCAACCCCCCCCCCCCAAACAATTTCACCTAAAGCTTAATTTTAAATGGTATTTTAATAGTTTTCTGTATCTTCCTAAACTTTTTCCAATAAAAATCTGCAGCTTTGCTTCCACAGACAGGTATTACTAGAACAATCACACTATTCTCCCTGTAGCTATAGAGATTGTCGTGGTAATCTTTCTTATTCACAAACCATTTCCAGGTTACAATGGTGACCATTGCACATTTGTAGAACTTGAGGTTGATAAGACTTATTGACATTAGTCTGTGTAAATTGTTTTTCTGCCCATGTAAGACCCTCAAAATAATCAGCAATTCACTCTAACATAAACTTCTACTGAAATAAGAGTTCTCATTATGTCAGTTATTAGCAGAGATTCTACTATTAAAAATAAGCCGAAGATTTACGCTCTGTAGATAAACAGTTTCTTGGCAAATGAGTTAGTAGGACTGTCACTAATAATACTTATTTGAATATGGCTGTTGGGTCTCTCCGCATCTTGACTTCTTATAATAAAGCCAGAGGAAAGTTGGAGAGATATCTTAGGGAACAATCAAAACAACAAACATTTTGAAAAATAGGGTAAGCAGGGAAACATTAAGAGAACTTGGGCTGTTTATCTGAGACTGTCTGCGTGTAAGCAACGCAGTTTGGATCTGAACTCAAACGTTCCCCTTGTTTCAGAAGACACTGGCCACTGCCTAAGTCCAGATGTATGACAGGGATCAAAGACTGCCAGCATTCAGATGTGTTCTGATGCAGTTTTTGTCTGGGGAAATCATTAGAGACAGACACATGCTAAGAAAGGATGATCATCCTAAACACGTACAAGGGAAACGCTGCTTATTAACTAGAACAGCATATAAGTTGGTGGACAAGAGCTATAGGAAAAAACCTGTATAAATGGGAGTTAAAGGAAGGTACAAAAGACGACCATGGAGTTTCTAGCAGTTGCAATTCTCAAGTCTAAACTTCACACGCATGTCCAAGAAATAATAATGGGATATTGAATGTGATTCTGCCCCCAAAACAGAAGGATGTCCCAGCAGTTCTCCTTCCAGGAAAATAAATATGATTTATTAATGGGGTTGCTGAAAGGGAGCTGGAAATATATGCCTGCCTGCCACCCTGCTGAGATACTGGAAAGGCTGCATTTAATTTAAATTCTAGTGCTATCTTTTATTGTACTGCATTGTTATTAGCACTATGTGAGCACACAAATGAATAAAGGGAATATAATGAGTGTTGAACCACACTTATTCCCAGTGCTACATGAGGAGTCTGTAGGACTATAATGGAGGCAGGCAAAGAATGGCGAGTTAGCAATCACACGCTTCGCATTTATGCTGTAGTTTCCCAGATAATGTCAACCACTGCAAGCCAGCAAAGCCTCTGAAAGAGTAAGTCCCCCCTCTTCTGACACTGGGGTTCAAGACAAGCCATTTCCTCCCCCATTTGCTATGTCACCGACACACTTTTACTTGAATGACCCTTTCTGAAGGCATGGAAAGAGCATGCACTGAATTTGGGAGGTGAACGCACCTCCCAAAACCTTTGCTGTTTTTTACTTTTTATCTTCATCCTCATTCCCTGTGAGCGGAGGAGCTGCGAATGGCCCTTGCAGCCTTCCCTTCAATGGCACCATCCCTCCCACTCACAGTGCAGACCTTCCCTTCAGTCCAGGGCTTGAGGATTAAAACCCCATCAGATCTGGGCCAGGAAAGAGCTTCTTACAAAGGAAAATCTTTAAGAGAATAGAACAGTTTCTTTCTTGGCTTCAAGACGAAAATCGGTGTGTTCTTGTTCTTTATGGGGGAAAAATATGTTGGAAGCACTTTACTCTCATCTACATAAACGTTAGAGCCCGTTTCGCCCTCCCCAAGCCTTCCAATAATTTCCAAAGTAAAAGTATTTAATAACAGTACATAATGAAACAGCTTTTGTTAAGATTTGACAATAGATTCCAAAAGCTGCACGGTCATTTAGAAAACATTACAGTGACTACCTCGGTCACTCGGATCCTTTGAAAATTCCCCACATTGAAAATACTGCTGCTCTTAAAACAAGTGGCAAAGGGGAAGAGATAGGGCTGGAAGGACGAGAAAGCAAAACACAGTGAGCATCACCCTTCTTGGGAGGAAAGTATCTGCCAGCAGTTCTTGGACTGTTAATTGAAAAATATGTCCAGCTTTCTCCAAGGTGAGAAAGCCTCTGAGATTCCAGAACTGGGGGGCAGAGGCTTAAGCCCGAGCAGTACCAGACCGGGGCGAAGATCTATCGAGTCTGTACGTCATCAGCTTCTTGCTGACATTGTGCCGTATGCTATATGTATTATACCGTCAATTGTTAAAATAGCCGAAGTTGTCCTCAACCTGCAGAAAGCTTTCAGAAAAAGCGAGGGCTTAACTAACTGTAAGCAAAGGGAAAATCCAAAGTTTCACTGCTCAAAAGTCAAGTTTTCATAGTGCAGAAACAATGCCTTCAAACCAAATAGTTCAAGTGGGTTATTTCATCTTTACCATCTCTAACTTGTTTTGCGCTGCTTCTTGTACAGTCCAGCACGCTGACCAAGGAAAAGCGATTTTTTTTTTTTTAATTACAAAGCAGAAAGGCAGAAAGGGGAAGCTTTAAATTCTGAGGAAAGAAAGACCTTGCAAATAACATCCTGTGTGTTTTCTGGCCTAAGAGTTATCCTGCAGGTGAGCAGAATGAGTCCATGGACCATTCCATCCAGCAACAGCTGTATACTTTCAGTTCCATCAGCCTTGAATGGACTGGTGAGAAGGGAAGCAGTTTTGCATTCTTACCAAGATGATCCATTAAGGAGTGAGCAGGGCATTTAGAGCTCATCTGTCTTCAGAAGGAAGAATAAAAAGTAGAAAGCCAGCCTGGTGTAACCACCACCTATTTTGAGTAGTCTGTGGGAGCATTTGCCACCATCAGCCCTGGTTTTGGACTCTTGGAGCTTCCCTATACCATCCAACATGGACTTGGACAGTGATATCCATAACCTTGGCAAAGGGACTGATGTTGACACTACCCAGGAGTTCCACCTCCTGCCTGTACTAGCTGTTGAAAGCCTGCAGTGCTGCAGTACTGCTATTAACAGCTTCAACTGGGCAAAGAGGAAGCGGATTTTAACCAAAGCCAGTCCCTTGCCCATATTAAAACATGGGAGTGCTGGCAAGAAACTTAAAGACAGTTTTCTGAGGCTTCTAGTCCTCAGCATGGACAGTCACAACTATATGCACAGATTTCTTAATGATCTTCAACCCAGGCAGTCTCCTACTCTGACACCATGTTTTGGAACTATCCATTGACCTTTAAATTGGCAGGTAACTGCAGGTTTGCTGAGCCAAAGTCCTGAAGTTCATTCTCTCTGAGCTGATATCTCAGTCCACCCTTCCTTCTCTCCCTCCCCCTTCTTCTCATTTTTATAATTAAGCATCTGAAAATACTGCTTGTTGGGTGGTATTTCCAGCTTCAGTCACTGCTGGCTCCAGCATAGGAAAACTCCTCTTCTGAATACACATCATTTGGATTCTTCTGTGTGAACTATTTTCTGTACTGCTTGGATATTTTTTAATGATATTTTTATTTGTATTTTCAATGGCTGTGCAAGAGCTCAATTGATACAGCCTGCGTGAGTATGTTTTGCTACATAAACACAATTATTTTTGTTATATACACCCACCCAGTGTAAGAAATGACATTGTAGGCTCACAAAACTGTAATGCTTCCCATATGCCGAACTAACTAGCTGTCTCAATGGATCAAATATAAATATTGATGCAACTTGTGCCATTTTACAAATTAATCATGTACAGAGCATGCTGGTTATGACAGATCCATCTACACTGCCAATTTTTTGTCCATGATATCCAGTGTCCATTGATACCTCCAGGGATGGACCACATGAAACAGGAATGTACATACGTGAGCAACTGACATTCAGATCTGAGGGTGAGACAATTCTTATTTCTTAGTTTTAAACACAACTGCCCTTGTGGAGGATTAAGGGTTCCTGTCAGGATTTGTTCAGGAGGGTGAGCCTAGATCCCTAATCAAGTAGTTCATCTGTAAGTTACTTCTATTTCTCTTCCACAACAAATTTTGTGCAATGGATGTCCATGTAGAATTTAGTTCAGCAAATACCCTCCTGTCATTTCCTGAGCCTTCAGATTTTATCTGAATCACGGCAGCTCTGCTGGAGCAGGAGATATGCACAGCCTATTTTAAATTAGCGTTATCTTATCTGCGTTAGATATGCAATTACACTTGCCCATTGTCTTTGGGTTTAGTCCCTTAGCAATTCATGGGGATGCTAGATACAATTATTCTTGATAACCACTTTTTCACATGTAGAGCTTGAGGCTTATGTGTCAAACCCCCTGTGTTCCTCCAGCAGAGCAGGCTATGTGAGTGAACACGCAAATAGTACAAAGCCTTTTCCCATCCCAGGAAGTCCTTTACTTCTGTTCTTTCATCACTTTCTGTAGCTACTCCTTTCTGATCCTTCCAAACCAGCTTCATCTCAATTGACACCTCTGACCTGATTCCACCCTGCCTCTGCCCTGGTTTGCACAAATGCCAACATGCTGCAGATACCAGAGGATTTATATCGAGTACCCATTCTTTAAAAGGGGCATCTATCATGTCAGTTCTGGATGCAAAAATAATAAATCTGTATCAGTATACGATATATCTGTAGCCTCCCTTCTGGTTGATTCTTGACTACTCAAGCCACAAGCAAAGTCTAAAGCCTCCAAGGTAGACAACCCAATGAACTGTCTATTATATGTCATCCACGGATTAACATAGAAGAAAAATAGGGGGAAACGGCATGATTTCTTTTTTCATATCCCACTCCAAAGTACACCAAAAAAGTAGTAAGATATCAATAATATCTTGGGTTTTGTCACTATGCCTTACTCACCAAAAGCCCTGATACTTGCCTCAGATTACATTGCTACAGACCCAGAAATTGAAAAAAAGGTAATTATACAACAGGTTTCTCTAGTTCAAACAATCTTTCTGTATTTTGTGCACATATACTAAATAATTTATCACAGTACAGTGCTAAGCCAAGTTGTGCTATGGAGACAAGCTACCCAGTCTGGAACATCTTGTACCACAGTTTATAATGCAGGAATATGAATAATACATGGAAAATACTCAAGTGAGGAGGCAAAGCCAGAACTGTATGCATCAATCAAATGCAAAAAGTGGGTACTGAGTACATAGAAAACTGTTTGCCAGCAATAGGTCCAGTACACAACTGCAATTTATCCTTTGCCACTTGTGGCCACCTCCTGACACTCTGCCTATCCAATTTGCCAGAACTATTTTTGAAAATGTGTCCATTTTCAAATTTGTGCTCCCCTTTCATACTGTGTGACAATCGCTTTTGGAAGAAAGATGTTTTATAATATTTTCGTTCTGCCAGGACAGCCTAATGTGTGGCTTGTCATCATTGAATGTACTATGGATTCATAAGCAAGTTACAAGTAGCTGTGACATGACAAAACATTCATGAGAAAACTGTAGATAGAGCCAAAACATCTTCACCTCTTAAATTGTTAAATCACAGCAAAGACTGCCCTTGATCTCTAGTCCAGTTCCGCCATTCAGGAGGTCTCTCTTTTCAAAGAGACCTTAGATTACATGCTGAAGTACAATCTGTAGTCCCCACTGGTAAATTCTCATGCTATTGTGAGTCTCAGACTAATCCTCCTCTGAGAAAAGCCAGCACGAAGTCATGTGCGTCATAACAGTCAGCTGAGCAGCTTGCCTTCTCCCCACACCACTGCTGTGTGACATCTGACACCTTTTTTAGCTCTACTTCTGCCAGCAGTTTTCTATTAACAGCAGTACAAACAGAGTGAAGAACTGTAAGATGTCTGTAAGAGCAGTAAGTGCGCTGCTGCCATGAATGTTGAGTCATGAAACATACACCGAACAGTCTTGAGGAAGAACAAAACCCTTGGGGAATCCTGTCTCTGAAAGCCACCTGTCACTTGAAGAGAAATACCAGAAGATAAAAGCACTCTGAGCTGTAGGTTGCATTGCCCTACCCCATCTTCACCATACCTGCAATGTCCATGCTAGAGAAAGCAAACTGCGGAAGCAGGGAAGAGAGTGAGGCTGCAAAGCCCAGAGGAGCACTCACCCTCCTCTTCCTCAGATGCATCAGACTGCTCTTGTTCTCCAGCCTGCTACACATTTTCTGTCTATGAAAAATCTCAGGAGAAAAGAAACTCTCCTTGCTAGAATACTACGTGAATTTCAAGAAGAAAAGGTCAAAGACCTACACACACTTTGAACAAGGCACCTAGTTTGCTCAGAAGATAGTAATGATAAGTGCTTTTGTTGTTATTCTACAATGTTTCTTCTTTATAGCTCCCTCTTCTATTTTTGAGACCAACTACTGAAGCTCTTATATAGTCCTCATTCTCGCAAACTTGCATCACTATCAGGAATGAAACATTCAGCCTCAAAAACAACTCTAATACAAGGGCAGGACAAAATTGAATGAAGACCTTATGATTTGTCTCAAAGACAAGGAGTGAGACTAGAAAAAGCCTAGGTGACTTAGGAACCCCTATGCTAAATTTAGGGCTGACTTTGCTCTTTGGTATTTCTATGCACGACCGAAGTATTAACCAAGTTTACTGACTCCAGCTGCTTTCAGGTGATAAATGCAGCGATGCTTCTACTTATGATGATTTTGCTTCAAGGATAGTGAGGCTGACACCAAAAGGCTTCATTGACACTGGTTAGACTGGAGCTCAGGATAGCTTTAAAATGAAACTGTAATAAGTTCAGGAAGTACAATTGAAGGAAACTCTCCTCCCTTAGTGCTCAAATGCAGTTAGGGTATTTTGAGGCTTCAAAAAATCTGTTCCTGCTTACCTTCTCAAAACTCCCCTCTCTTTGCAAGAGCAATTTTTTTCTTTGCCACGTTCATCTACATTCATTCATCATGCAAAAACGATGCATGTTTCATTTAGGAGCATCTACTGCCGAAGGGAAAAGAGTTATTACATTTCCTGGTCTAGATGTTCACAGGCAACGGTTACTGCTAATTTGTCTGTTACCCTGTCAATGTGTCATTCCTGCCTTTGAGAGCCTTTAACTAGAAGGATTACACAAGAAAATAAATAACAGTAATACCACCCTTTGATTTCAGCACTTATTCTTTTCTCCAGGCCCCCTGCAATGCTTGTTGCCAGGCTTTGTCTACACTGCGTAAAGGAATGAGTAGAAGGGTAATTAAATGAATATGCTGATTAAATTGGTTTAATAGGCAGCTAGTTAGACAAGTATCTGTGGCAAATAGGGTACACAGTCACATATGGCAATTCTCAGCACTAAACTGCATATAAGGCAGAAGAGCATTATAAATGAGTTCACAAGGCTTTCAAATCTGCTCGGCTTGAATTGATCATTTTGCATTTTCTCTCAGCCAGATGCAAATGGACTGAATGTTCTGCAGCTGTCATCACCTCTCTGCACAGTTAAAGGCAGTTGCCCCTGACTTGAGTGCAATTTGCTTTTCATGATGTACCTCCAAAGCTCTGTGCTCATAAAGGTTTTCATTTGGAGGGGAGCTGGCTACTGCTCCTCACTGGAAGAAGAAAATGTACATTGCCATAATGTCTGATTTACCATTTGTGGCTGATCTGAATGTTTGGAGTAGTAAAGCTGGCTGGCCCAGAGTAATGGTCAATGGCACACATCTGGAGATGCACATCTGGCCTTACTATAAAAGGTTATTAATTTTTTTTTTTTTAGTTTTTTTCAGATACAGCTGAAAACAGGGAAAAATTAAGTAACTTGGGATGCACCATGAACCTGGCTCTATGCAAAGCACTTCGTATTACAGAGCCTATAAAGAATCAAACCTGTGCTGGCTCCCCAGCAACATGCTGTTCAGATTCTTCATTTGAATAAATTAGAAGGACTGAATTAAACACACCTCTTCAGCAGAATTTGGCAGGAAACAGTGGGAAGTGTCTCTTGCAGCAGTGCAAAATTCAATCCAGACAAAGATTTTTCACTTATCTTGTTGCATTGCTATTAGTAAAGCTGCATTATGCCCCCAAAGCCTCTCTTATACCCACGTGAATAGCATGTTCATCTATCTCCCTGCCTGGAGGGCTCAAAGCAATCAAAATTGGTAGTTCTTAATCACTGCTCACAGAAATCAGAAATAATGCCAAACACAGTGTGCCTTGTGCCCCCAGTGCAAACCAGCATATCTCCAGTGAAGTTAGTGGAAGTAAAGGGTGATGCTAGAAAGCTGTTCTGGTGGATACAACAGGCTGGTTAATACTGAAAAGAGGAACTCCTAGCATAGGATACAAATCCAGATGAAGATAAACTTAGAGGAAAAACAGCCAGGAAGAATCCAGCACTGGGAAAGTTGCAGGAGCCAACTCAACTGTCTTTCACATCACTAATGTGTGTGCAGAAAACTTTGAACACGTTACATGATTAGGAAAAAAACCACTAAGCATTTGCCCTGTCATAGTGTCCATGACAAATGACTTGATTCCAGCTGCAACATGTTGCTAGAAGCATCCATTCCAAATGGCTTCCTGTAATTTATGATCTTTAAATAAATATTCTCTTCTCTCCTTTTCCTTGTCCGAACCTTAAATCTCCAGTTAGTATGGGTCTACACAACTCCACTAAATTTGCAAGGAATCTGCAATATCAGGTCTAACAGATGGCTTCCCTAAGCATTCAATGTGCTGCATTACGAACTGTCTCACTGCCTAGCAAACCATGAAGAGTTAAATTACAAAGATCTCCCACACCTAATTTTGGTTCTATATGTAATTTGGCTAGAGATAAATAATCATCATTGCAACAGTTACAGGCCATCACACCTTCACTCCAGGAAAAGGGAACCAAATCCAAAGACTCTTGAACAGAGTCCTCTTCATTTCCATTCTTGACTTGTCTGACCAGAGACAGAAGGGAACAAACATGTTCAGGGTTTGTCCAGTCCATCCAGGGACAACCAAGGGGGCATTGATTGTCCCCTTGTGGGTCAGCAGAAGGAAGCCTACCCTTCATTGTCTCTGGTTTGCTCTTTATGTGACCCAAGCAAGACAATGCAGACGAGAGGCAAAAGAAAACTGCCTTGGGCTGTGCTCTGGGCTGCAGGATCTGCTCCTTTTAATGTATGCTTTCGATTGTGTGGAGCTTCAAAACTCAGTTTGTGCGAGGAAGGGAAACAGGCCTTTCAAATAGTTTTGATGGGCCCCTACACTAACTCACCTTGACTTTATCTAGTCATACAATTAATAAAAGAGCGCACAGGGGAAGCTATGAGCTCATAACAGCTGCAGGAGCCAGGGAGCAGCTGGTATTAAAAAGCTTCCTCAATATTTCTAGACAGGAATCGGGTACACCTGACAAGCATTGTGATGCTGGCAATGTAACACTTGTAACAGGCTACTGACGATTTATAATCTAGTTTGCAGCATCAGTGGTTTTTCAGTGATTCCTCTAATAGCCAAAATGGAGCAGTTAAGCAAGCCAGATTTCGACTCCCATCTGCTCCCCTCACAGAGGTCCCTTCCCACCCAAACTGTTTGATGACTACACACAAGCAAATGTGATCATTGAATATTCCCAGCTGTTCAGTAATTAGCTCATACCTTGGGCATTTATTGTAATTCTCAGACCAAGATATAGGGCTGTAGAGCTCTTGCAACGGGTCTTATAAAATAGGGTTGCCCTCTCCCCTCAGAGACAGCCTCCCAGCCACCCACAGGCACGCCTGTTCTTCTAGGATACACACAGCTGCCCCAGGCTACATGTAATACATGTAATACTAGAAATAAAACAAGAGAAAGTTACTCCACCTGGCACTTGCCATGCACACAGAGGTCAGTCTCGTAAGGCCCACATGGAGTACCATCGAGGACTCTGTCTGTCACCAGCACAGGGGAATCCTTCCCCAGTGGAGAGCAGAAGAGCTCACAGGGCTTATCTGGAAAGAGAAAAACAAAAGCAACTGCCTTTAGGAACAGCACCAACAAAAGTTTGTGAGGCAATGGTGATGCAGTCTCTACATGAATGGATTTGGAAAGGTATCTGTTCATATTCTTATCTTTGAAGGAACACGAGCCTTTCAATTTAGGCCTGTCATTTCCCCACTTTAAAATATCAATATTCAAAGGGTGACATTGATGAGATTGGTCTTTTAAGGCACAGAAAACCAGTTAGTCAGTATAATTCTATGTATCTGTTTGTGAACGGGACGTGTTTGTTACAGGGAAAACTCAGCGGCCTGATATGAACGACCAAGTCACTGTCTGAGTGTCTCAGACAAAACTCAGGCTACAGCCAGTGATTTAAGAAGAACAAGTTCTCCAGTCCCTTTCTACTCTTGATGGACTGACTTTCTTGCATCAGTTTGCCAGTCAGAACAGTTGCATAAATTTAAAGCATTCTTGCGTACATATTACCTACTATTTGCTTAAACTAATATTTGTGGTCCTACAATCATTTCTGTCAGCCAGCTGTGCTGCTAAAACACCTAGAGAAAGAACCCCCAAATTAATTTGAAATACATCAGTAGAGAAAAGTTACACTTTTCATCCATGCTAATGGCAATTGCTATGTTATGTATTTACACCTTGCTTTGGAAAAGCTACCGTTGTGTTTACCTAGAAAGTAAAAAAGCTTTTTCAAAGATTTGTATTATTAGCTGGCAGCATACAGCAGATGTCAGGGTGTGCTGACTGCATTTGCCATATGTTTAAGTAACAGATATTTAGGCAACGTAATGTTTTTTCTTTGGAGCTGACTCTGCTACTCACGGACTTCATCCAAGGAAGAACCTATAGACATTCAAATGGAAACATGTTTTGTTCTGCATAGTCAAGCACTTCCACTTCCCAGCCTTAAGAGAGAAGGTCTGCCAATACATTAAGCTAAGTGGCATAGGCCTTTTCTAAGTTTCCAATGTAATCAAAAACCTGCAATCAGCTCTCACTTCACTAATAGATACAAGTAGAGTTCAAGCACAGTGGAGATTAGCTCAAGGTTGGTTTGGATCTGCATCTATTGACATGCTTTTGAGTGCAGCGCTTTGATATACTGAAAAAAGGTACTGGAGAACATTGCATGGGTGCTCTAACATGCTTCAACAAATAGTGACACTAAGACGTGAAGCTGAGCTGCGCTCCACCTGCCTTGCTTGGCAGAGGACCTACAGGCATATCGTGTGGATGTTCAAACTCCCTGCCTTGTGTCTGATGCAAAGCAAACTCACAGAGGCTGGATTTTGATTTCGCTTGCAGAGTGAACAGGGGAGCTGGGAAAGCTGTTGAAAGAGCAGCTTGTTCAGGAAACCAGTAGTCTGACCACCTCTGGACAGCCTCTCTTTCTGCAGCAGCGAGATCTGCAACGGGGCAGGAGAGGTTTCTAATTTGCTTTCAAGGAAACTGGGGTAACACAGCTCAGGTGAGTAAGGCTTTGCTGGACAGTGAGAACAATGTTGGCTATTATCCTGTAGCAATATCTTGTTCAATCTTCAGGTGGTCAAAAACTGTCATATTTTCTGTGGCTGAATGCAGTTCCCACTGCAATATGCTACTTAATTCTGGCGGCACTGGTCAGCAAAAGTCACTGAATCGTCCTTTTTTGCCCCCATCCTATTTACAGGATCCTCAGCAATCCATAGTTCCTGACGGGAAATGGAGAAAGGAGTGAAACAGCTCACTCCTGGAAAAAATTGGGAGAGTTTTCTGTGACTGAAACTAGTCAGGGAAGTAGTTCTGCATTGTGCGTTCACCCAGCAAAACTATTTGGGGAGAGGGGCAGAGGGGAACAACAAGCAAACCCAGCCTGTCTCCTGGGGCTTGAAGCAATTGTGCTCTTGGAGAGTCTGCTATGAGAACTGGAATGCTGTCTGCACGCCTGTCCTGGTGTCAGACCTAACTTGTCATTGCTAGCACACGAAAGGGCTTATCCAATGTCTGGTCTTCTGGTATCAGATCCAATACCACCCTCCTCTGTTCAAGCATGTCTGTAAGATCACCAAATGAAACCAGCCTTGTCTGGTTTTCAGCAGAATGCAGCAAGAGATGTTCGTTCCTGCAGAAATTCAGTAAAATTTACTGAAAAGAAAATTGCTTCTGTTCTACCTCAACCCAGGACAAGAAAGGACATTACTGCGATCCTTTTTGATATCCCCCCACACCTGGTTGAATAGCAGCTGAACAGCAAGATTCAGTAAGGGAAGCATTAAAGGCATGTAAGTAGGGTATGCAATCATGCTGAAATGCCCAGAATTGACACATATCAAAAATGTCCCAGGGAATCCTTTTCTTGGTTCCAAATTAATTTTAACTTTCTAATGTTTAAACTCCCATTCCCAAATACCTGCCTGTTCAGACTAGGAATCAAGTTAAGACATCTCTCCCCCAGTATTACAAAAAGATGAGTAAAGAACTGCCACCCCTCTATCTTCTGTTAAGAAGGGTAAAAGAATAGGGCAGCACCAAGAACAACTAATTATAATTAGTTTTTAGGATGTAGCTGAGGGGAACATACTTCTCACTAACAAATGGGAGTCTCGTAAATGAAATCAAGAGGTGTTGAGAAGCTGCAGTGAAAGAACAGCAAGGCCGTACAGAGGAAGATGAAAAACTTACCGTCAATGACGACAGCTGTCAGGAGGCTTTTTTTCTTGTTGGTGTATCTGTCGTGGGCCTGGCACTGTTGGTCCCTGAAGCTTGGCACACCTTTAGGGCAGGGTAAGTTCTCACACACAGTGTGCTCCACACTGGCTCCCCGGCAGTTCTTCCCACCTGGTCCCGGGCTATCACAGGAGAGACAAACCAGGGTCAGCAGGAACAGCACAGCTATTTGCAGCCACACCGTCACCCAACTTTCCCTGTCCTAGGCAACTCTTGAAATAGCGGGAAGGATCCTTCCTCTCAGATGTTGCTTGCTGAAGGTCCAATCCTGGTGTCAGTGGCTCTGACAGAAAATTATTCAAGCTCCATTCCAGATCCATAATTGGCTTATCATAACAGATGCACTGGAGTACTTCAGAAGCATGTTTGGTAGTATCCCATACACAGACAATAAATAGGTACTGCCTACACATGGCACACCTCAGAAAAGAGGTAATGCTATTCACCTGTGGGCACTAAGCAGCCTTATTAGAAAATACAGAGTGTTTAACTGTTTGTATTCTGGTCACAAACAGGATGTGACTAATTTTACACTGCTGACCTAAATTTCTTCATTGACTTCAACAACAATTCATTCCTGTGCTAACCTATTTTCAGATGGAGCAGGTAAATGACTGAGAAAGAGTGGAGAGAAAGAGAGAAAGTCTGTGTGTACCAGCAGTTTCAGAACACGACTTGAATTAAGGCACTCCCAAACTTTGGGTTCTGCCGTGACATCAGTCCTGAGCTCTGACTAACTTTTCCTGTGACTTGGGACAAGTTCCTTAACTGATGGTGACTTGCGAGGGTTGGGCTTTGGAAGGTGCACTGAGCATGACACCTAAAGTTTAAGTATTATTTATATTTGCACAATCAGCCAGTTCAGAAGAGAATTTGTAGTTCCATCACAAATACCAAACTTAAGTATATTCTTAATGGGGAACCTAGAGGCACCATGGTGACATTACTGTGCCCAGGATCATGCCAAATATCCAAAGCAGAGGCAGGCAGCCCGAAATGTTTCACCTTTCTCTTCCCACCATTTGCTTTGCCCCCTGCCTCAAACACTCTTAACAATGGGGACACAGCAAATGTCTCTTCAGCACACGTCCTCTAAGGTTCTGTTTTCAGTAGTTTGAAACTAAAATAACATAGGATTAGCTATAACTTGTACCATAAGTAGGGTGTCCAGAAACAAACCAGTGCAGCAGATCATCTCCATCCATGAAAACCATGCCATTTTATACATTTGGTTTTTAAACATGCAGGAAGGCCACTAATCCAACCTCAGGATTAAGCACCTGCAAAATCTATTTATTCTTAGTTATGATTCCCCAGAGAAGAAGGAAAACGCAAACTCTGAACAATAGCCTATATTTTCTTTGCAAAACAAAACACAAACAAAAACCCCAAGTAAGCAAAAGGCTTAGCCATCCTAACAGGTAATTTCTTTAGCTGCTTGCTGATACTCTTCTGAATTTGTCACATACCTATCTCCCCAGCTGTCATCAGCAAAGACGGATAAAGTCATGTTCTTACTTTTCTTTAACAGATGGCTATAGAGAGCAACTCCAGCCAAATTCCAGTTTCTAGCCGTATGGCATTTCATTCCAAAAGCTTCTTTCCCCCCTCCCTCCCAGAAGAGCGATGAACATCAGGTTATATCATGCAGCTAACTAGAAACCAAGGCCCTCATTGTGTATCATTTAGTTTTGTCAGTGGTCCTAGCAAGAGTTGCCCTGTTCATTTACATGCTGGTGATAGGACTGGATCTTTGATTTCTTACCTGCACTGGACCTGATGAATTCAGCATTCGGTGCAGCAGAAGCGTTTAATTCTGCATAGAAGAGCTTTATGCCAAATTTCAGCCTAGATCAATTTTTTACAGTAGCTCCATAAATCCCAGAAAAAGTGTTTTGTTTTTTCTTAAATGGAAATGATAGTCTCCAGTGACACTGTAATGTCACAGAGAGTCACCAAAAGAACAGCCTGAACAAACGCCTGCTTGCGCTGCTAACGCCTCTTTTCTGCCACGGACACGTGCAAGGCAGCAGATGTGCTGAGACTGATGCAGAAATCTTCTGGGAGGATTGTGTCTGCTGCTGTAGACTGGATGAGACAGACTTTCAGTCCAGATGACTAGAAGCATGATGCAGGCTTCTTCCCACATGAACCCTGCACTCAAATACACGAACTTTGGTTTCAGCAATATCTCTTTGGCTACAGCAAAGAGATGTAGCCGTTGAACGTAACTGACTGTACATGTTTGTGAAGTACATGCACAGGAAAAAAAACTAACCAAAAAAGAAAGCAGTCAGAATACCCAAAGATTAACAGGGTGCTCTCTTGGAAGTAGGGTATCAAGATGATGGCCATGAAACAGGAGACGCAGCAGGACTACCATTTGCTATGTTCATTTGCAGTTGCAAAAGTAAACCTTTAATCTTAAGATGTCATTAACTTGTGAGGGACTTTCTAGAAGTTTGCCAATGCAGACTGGAAGCAAGCAGCTCTCACTATTGGTAATAATGGTCACTGGCAATAATAAAGTAATAACCAAATCCATTAGGAGACAGACTTCCTGAGCACCCACCACTCCCAGTCAGTGGGAGTTAGAGGAACTTAGTGCTTTTGACCTGCACTCCTCTGCTTGGCTCTTCAGCAGCCTGACCTGTCTTCCCGTTCTAAATAAGGAGCAAAATGAACTGCATCCTCCTGATGTAGTGTCTCCCAAAATTAAAGAGTTGGATGCACTCATCTCATCAGCCACAAAACAACAGAGCATTCTACAGATCTGGGGGATGTTTTTAGCCCCAATAATTCAACACAAAACAATATACTCAACAAGATCTTCGTACCTCAGCTCCCTTCTGTTCAACAGCACCATACTTTATTTGGCAATATGTTGCTGCTTTCTATTAGACTAACTCTGGTAAAACACTAGTAGAATATAGAGTGTCTGTTCAAGGGGTTCAGGAACAAGCAGATAAGCAGACACGGACAGGCAGTCAGAGAAATGGACAAGTCATAGCTCTGCCATGCTGATTATGATCTGCTCTTACTGTTTGGGTTGGGAATGCAGAATTACTGACAGTAATCTTTTACTTAACTGACCTCTGTAAGAGTATTTCAGTATTACAGGCCTCTTGGCATGTTTAAACAGGATATTGAGGGTTTTCATCATGCAAGATGAAGAAAAACAATGACAGTCACTCTCTCTGGTCTCCCACAATCAGTTACCTAGCACTTGTTTATTTGCTTCACTTCATGTTTGTGGTTTCATCCTGGTGCCCCTTCCACCTCTCCAAACGTTGATGCCAAGAGTCTGGCCTTCATCTCTATCAGATTCTGCAAAAGAATCTGAAGGGAAAGATCCCTGTAATCCCAGGTCCCAAGTCCCGTATAATATGGGCTCTAGCACCGCCTGTGATTTCCAACGAAGAGTATCATTCAAGCCCATCCTGACACATGCCCGAAACAGTGACTGTGCGAGATCTCCTGGCAGACAACTTCACGGCCATCTTTCACTGTATTTGTGCCAAGAGAAACCACCCACTAATGGAACTGAACAAATCAAAGCCCATTTGTACTACCGTGACCCTTTTACATAACAAGAGGGGACCGGAGAATGGGTGGAGATCTCATTTTGATGTTCTGTTTAAGTCAGTGGTTTTCTCTTCAATCCCACTGTATGACAATAGTCCAAAGGCTAGACGAGAACACAAGGCAGTACAACTCAAAACCCTGCACGTGCGAACTGGCTCATGACACGCTGCCTTACAACCATTTGGAGGCAATGCATGCAAATATTCAGAGAAATTACAGAGAGGAAAAACCAAATCAAACAGTGAAGCAACTAATTTAAAAATACTGATAGTCCCACAGGCTGAAAAGTCAGCTGGCAGTAGTAGAGATTCCAGTTAAAAAAAAAAAATAAATCCCAAGACCAAATATATATAAAATAAAAGATAAATCCCTTAGCCAATATTTTTGGACAGTGAACAAACCAGCTGCAGAAGAAGTAGGCTGACGCCAGGAATTTGAAGCAAAAGAAGATCACGTGTGTATCCCCAGCCAAGAATGTATATGAGCAAGAGAATTTTAAAATCAGTGTGCAATCTTGGAGGAAGCATTTCCTGTAATTTAAGGAACAATGATGAATGGATTTAGGTTTGGTCAGCGCTGTGGTTAAAGAGACTTTTCGTAGCTGACAGCAAAGAAACCAGTTGAGTCCCTTGTTCAGGAAAATGAGCTGGTAAAAATCAAGCCTGGACATTATAGACATGCAATTGCAGTTCAGCATTATTTAAGGAGAGGAATAAACAAAAATATCCCTTTCACATGAATACAGCTCAGCAGCAGCCAGTGTGTGCCTATCCATCATCCAGGCATGTCTTGAAAGTGACTATGTTGCTAGCCAGAATTTCAGCCCCTATTGAAAAAGAAAAGCTTCCTGTGCTTCGTCTGTGGAGAAAACCTTAAAATATGAATAAAGTTACAGATACACAACTTAGAGGGCTGCTTTCAAGATTGTGAGCACCATCATTCATCTCAGAAGTTATAATGCACTCAAACAGGGGTGGTCAGTTACATGGCCACCATGGTAACCTGTTCAGGCCTCCCATAAGAAGAAAAGACTTCCAGATGTGCCTCAATTGACCTGAGGGATGAGGGATGGAACATGGGAGATAACATCACTTATATTTCTTCCTGAATCAGAAAAAAATCCAAGCCCAAGCAGAGAGCACGGGCTTATTTCTAGTCACTGTGCAGGAGTTAAACCGCACCCACTGCACTCTGTGTGCGGGAAAACTTTCCCTTTCATATGCAGCACACCCCAATGTATAAAATATCTCAAGGTGCTTTACCAAGACAGCTATATGACACTACGACTACTGTCAGCCACTCTGTTGCTTCCCAAGCTGAGAGCCAGCACTCCCTGCAAAACTGATCCCCAAAACATACAGGCTCAGTTTGGTCTGTAGGTCCAGATCAACCCCTCCTCATTCACTGCAGTGCTGGAGAGGAAACACAGCATCATTTTTTCTGCCAAACTACACATCTTTAATTCAATTGTATCTATGTTTGAATAATTGCAATGGGCCACTTCCAACAGTAACACTTCAAGCCACTTCCACAGAAACTACTGTTGGACTTTGACTGGTCCTCGCTGCTCGGGAACAAGAAATCTCGTGTCCTCTGCACAGCTCTGCTGCACATTGCTTCCCTGCACTCTTCAGCAAGGATCATTTAAGTGCTACATGCAAAAAGAAATCAGATGATGTGAAGACTTACGGGGGATTGTCGCATTTCCGCTGTCTGAATCGCACTCCTGTGCCACATGTCCGGCTGCACATGCTCCACTGACTCCACATGCTCCAATCTCCATCGACGTGCTCAGGGATGGGAGTTTTACTGACACACTCCCCAGCTCGGCACCACTGAAACGGAATTGTGTTAGCACAGGCTGGAAAGAAGCCCTGACCTTGTAACCATCCCTGCACAGGTGGACTTAAAAGGATGTCTGAGAGATTACAACAAGCCCATGTTTTAGTTTCTAGAGAATCAAGGCTTCAGTGAGATGGAGGTGGGAGGAAGAGAAAGGGGGAAGGTGAAACGTAGAAATTTAAGTGTCACCCTCAATGATCCCCTGAAGGGAGTTCTGTTATTAAAAAAAAATAATCACAGGATTGAGCCCCTTGCTTTATAAAGCAGATAATTATCTAAATGCTAAGACTTAAAGCCACACTCTTCACAGAAACCGAGTCCAAGAAATTATACCCCAAAGCAATGTCTTCATCAGCAGTATTCCCAGTATGTACAAAATAATTGAAGTATTTCGGACCTAACTTGGCTAAAGCCCCAAGCAACCTTTGATTCTATTAGGTTGCACTGGCTCCTGACCAAGCAGGAAGCTTGGCCTATTCTCCTGCTCTGTCCAATATATGATACAGTAAGCACTGCTAAGCAGCCTTACAAAAGAATCACCAGAACTCCTGCAGTTAGAAAAACATATATCCCAAAATCCTTTGTCTCAGTTTCCTTGTCATGCTTTCCAGGACCCAGCTTTTCTTGGCATTGTTTATCTTTATTTGCAAGCAAAGAAAAGGTCTCTAATCTTTGATTTTAGCAATAAACTTTTTAATTTTACCCTTTCTTACCTCCCCTACCATACAACAAACAAAAAATATTAGAATCCAAAACCAGTAAGCAGGAGACTGGCAGTTACCAAACCAGTCAAGTTCCTTTGTAGCCTAATACGTTATCAGCCACCTACATTTATGAACCACATACCACCTACCACAGCCCATCTCAGAGGTTACGTGTGTTCACTAAAGTCAACTTCTGTTAGCACAGTAGGTCAGCTGGGAGGCAGCAGCTGAGCCTCAGTAACTCCCACCTGCAGTAAATCCCACTGGCATTGAAGCCAGTTACTGGAATGGCGATTTTCACTGGAGGGAGATCTACTAAGCTGAGAGTTTGTGTTTCTTGTAACAATTTCCTACATCGACCTGGATTCTGGAAAGTCCATATATGCCTTAGTCATCTGAGTATATGCATACAGTACAGCAAATGATACTTCAAAAATAACTGAACATCACTGAATTTGAGCTCAACACATTTGGAGCTACTTTTAGAAACTACGAAGTTTTTAGGTAGCCACTTTTTCTTTTCTCATCTTTCCCCACTCCCCAAATGTCAGCCTAAATGCTCTCCACACTTGCTACTTCAAATACAGCCAAGACAACTACTACCTTAGCTTACAGTGAAAAAACACCTCACTTACGAAACACCACCGGCAGCAGTGAACAGAAGTGACAGACTGAGCTCCTACCTAACGTGACTCGCAGGGTACTCAGTCTGCACACTCAGCAGAGTGAAGCATGGGCTTTTCCCTGCAGTGTTTGTAGAATGCCTAGACCACAAGAACTTGACTACTGACGTCTCCAGAGGCTACCGAAATACACGTAACACAAAATCAGAAAGCCTTAACCCAATCCAGCTGTTAATTGAGCAGTTTCTGTAACAGAATCAGTATAAAATATGGGTTTATGGTAAATACTGAACATCTTGGAAACATTATTCCACAGACAATGCTGGATAAAACAAAGTGACTGCTACTGAGCATTTTGATTACCTTGTCTGCGCCACATTCAGTGCCATCCAGAGGGGGGTCCAACTTTGTTTTACAGGATGTGTCTCCTTCCACCAGGCACCAGAGCCCAGCACACATCAAATGCTGTAATCACAAAGCAACGAGGTGCGGTTATTACTTTTGGAGATGTCAGCTATCATTATGGGATACACTGCAAAGCTCAGGCAGTCTTTCTCAAGTGAATCCAGAGGCATCTAGTTGGTTTGGGAGCAATTATTTTTTAAGGACAGATAGGCATTAAGTGGTGGGGCTAGAAACATAAAAGAGATTGATGGATGCCATTGTCAGGAACAACACCCACCCCAAACAAGAAGTGCATTATTTAAACAGATTTCTTTTCACAACAATAAATTTGGTCCATTAAAAAAAGAATCCTATATGGGAGGCCAAGGTGCTTTGGAACCATGCCACATGCTTAGATGTCCGAGCTGCTCAATTACTTGTATTTTTTAATAAGATATTCAAGTAATATAGTTAGCAGTCAGCCCTGCTGGACCTGGCGGTAACTATGATCAGCCAGCAACGCTCCTTGGGATAAAAAGATCTTAAGATGGAACGAGAAAGCAGAAAGGATTTCATGTTGTCCATGCAACAGAGGAGGACCTTGGTGATAGGCAGGGACAAACTTAAAGTTAATAAAGGTTTGGTGGTGAGAAGTAACTGCTAGAGACCAACGTGCTGGAGAAGGTAAAAAGTGAGATGTGAGAGCAAGAGCAGCAAGAGGTACAGCACATCTCGCTACCAGACTTGAAACACATTCTGGGTATCATTACTCAACGTTGCTGCTCTGCTCAGCCAATGTGTGTTGCAGGGATATTAATGCTGACCACACTTGCGTGATCTGTCAGATCAATAACGTTTTCAGAATTTGAGAAAAAGAACCAGGAAAAGGGGCCTTTACATCATTAACATTTTCCACAGCATCCACCGTGCTTCACATTCCATGAAAGTGGATGATTTCAATACAGTGCTACAGATCCGAGTACCAAAAAAAAGAAAAAAAGAAAAAAAGAAAAAGAAGAACTGCATTTCTTTCCACTATTGTTCACATTTCAATGTAATGGTAAAAAGATGAGAAGCCTGACTCTAGTGCCAGCTGGTCTTGTCAAGATTTATTGCACCTCATTAAATAGTTGAGTCAACACACTTCAACCTTATGGTTCTTTCACAATGTAATGTAAGAGACTGTGGGTGCATGTGTGTTTTGTGTACATGCATGTTGGTATGTCTATATAAATTAGATCTGTACAGCAGAGAGTGCAGAGGAGATAAACCCCAATATCAAGAGTGATGATGTAGAACACACTGAAACAAAATAGTTCTCCTGTTTTATTTCTACATTTCTTTCTGGAAAGAGGATTTTGCACCATTTAAACCAAAAGGACATTCACAAAAACTAAAAGCAGACGGCACAATTCCACAACATCTGTATCAACCACAACACAGAAAGTCTTCATCAAACAAACAAACAACAGCAAATACACCAGGGAAGCCTAAATCAATGGATTTTCACAACATTTTCCCCGATCTAGTAGAGCACATGGGAAAATATCAACTTTAGTAATTTTGACTAAATGACTGTGACTAATTAGTGGTTTACCCACAGCTCTGAAAGCACTTAAGCACCAATTAGCCATAAGGACATCACATACTGTTTTACAGATAGGTATACTGAGGCAGGAGAACTGACAAGCCAGAGATTTCAAAGTTTACTGAGAAATGAATTGTTCCACACCGCAACTCTCAGATTCTCAAAACCCTGCCTTCCCTGGAGACGACTAAAATCAAAAAGTAAATCAACTAACTGTCCACAAGTGTTACAGAAAGAACACTAATCTAGGCAATAAACTATTTAAACCGAAAAAGCTTTTCCCCAAAATGCCAAACTTACAGCTCTGAGAGGATGCTTGTTTTCCTAGTTGTAAAGCTACAGCACCCTTGCATCTGCTTTAACTCACTGGGATCTAAAGATCTTTGTGTTAAGACTACATATATGAATGATTAAAAAGGACTCAAAACCAGTTAAGATATGTTAAAAGTATGTCACAGACCTAAGTGGAAGGTATCATAGGAGGTTCTAGCTACAGTGGTAGGACATAGTACATGTAGCTACAGGACACAAATTAAATGCAGTCTATGAACATGACTTGCTAAACTCTAACGGTTTCTTTGTCATTACGAATAATTGTATTGATGACTTACAAAAGTTGTTACTTGTTAAGCCAAGGTCAGGAATTAATTGACAATCTGGACTGTCTCTTCTCCATTGATGATTGTGGACAGTGATCTTGTGAAAGCACTATCAGCGATGCCTCCTTTCAAACTGTGGTTGGGGTATACTGGTAAGTAAAAGGCAGGGAAGCTTCAGAGAGGAAGGGCGGCGATAGCATGTATTTTCACTTTTCTAGGCTTAAGCCCCTCTCTTACACATAACCACAAAACTTCAGAGCAGAACGTGATGAGAAACCCTCCAGCCAGATCTCCTGAATGACCCAGACAGAAATTTTGCCCCATGGTTCCAGAAGGAAACCCTCTGCTTCTGCTTTCTGTCAGAAAGACATCCTGGCTAAAGATGTAATGCAATTCACTACATCCCTAAAGGAGTTGTTTTAGACACATATGAGCAGCATTGCTAAATATCTGTGCATTTTGCAAGGCCAGTATTTGTTAAGCTCCAACTTTAAGTCCCTGGATTGTAAGCTGCATGTGAATTAGTCAGGGTTAAATTCTCATCTTTGATTTAAAACTGGGAGGAAGAAGGGGAGGGGGGGAGGGGGTGGGGTGGAAACGGAAAATCATAAAAATGAACCAGCTTTTTGTAAAATTTTGGTTGCCAGCCAGGATTCCTCCATAGCCCACAAGAACGTGGAAAGTGATAAACCCAGCTAGCATGCCCAGGTAAGAGCCATGGCCTGGGGGAAGCAACGGGCACAGATAACCTCAAACAGGTGTGTGTACAAGCAGAACCACAGAACTGAGACCACCCTATGGATACAGCGGGTGCAAATACTCACATGTGTTTGTGTAAGCATATGTTTGTGAGTATATATATATATGTGTATACACACATGCACACACATACATATATTTATAGGGAGATAAATAAAGGAAAAAATCTCTCTTAGCGACACCAACCTCTCTGAAATTTCCCATCTCTGAGGTATGGAAAACATAGGATTTTTATAGTATCCCTGTGTTTGATTCCGAACACTAAATGCAAAGCATATTTCAGGAAACAGTTACAGAAAAATCTGGTAACTGCGCTTCAGCTCTGTGTTCTAGTGCCATACCACTACAAAGCTCAAATACTCGTTAGTGCAGTCCCCTGTATTTAATACAGTGTTCAGATACCCCAGCAAAGATTAAACCATCAGCTTTAGTATTGTATGTTCCCAAGATGTTTTATCATGTTAATAGCTCATTTCAAAAGAGATCATATATCCTCCTCAGCTACAATAGAAACCCAAACAAAAATCCCTATTAAACAGTCCTATAGCTAACCAGTTGCAGTGACTGACTTCTTAATAGTTAAATAGCCAGCTTTGTGGGGAAATATCAAAGTGAGAAATGGCAGGACATGAAAGGAAGTTGCTTGCGTATGAGTGGCAGTTCAGAGCTTACGCTGATACAGAAGAAGCCATCAAAAGATCCGTATTACTCCTAATTGTAAATTCAGCAACCAGCTTTTACAAGGCAGGTCTCTGCCTGCAAAGTCTTCCCTACAGCAGTCAAGAAGTGCCCGTTAGGATTTTCCCATGACAGATATTTTTCACCGGAGAAATACTGATTTGTTCGAACTGTCTGTGGGGAAAGGTCATCTTTGGATCATCTCCCAGCTTGAAATATTTCCAAGAGCGAAATAAAATAAAAAAGTGAGATGGTTTTTGAAAAGTAGTATTTCAATAAAAATTTAAATTGTCTTTTTTTTTTTTAATTGAAACGCTTGTTCAACTGAAAATTTAAGGAATTTATACAGACAGAAAATAAAATCTAAAAACTGAAATAAAAACGGAATTTTTATAAAGGTGTAAATTTTAGACTCTCAAAAACTCCTGGAAGATAGGAAAATTTGTCTGCACATCTGTTAGAAACCAGTCCTGAGAGAGGTCACAGTCCGGAAACTCTCCATCTAGGAGATATCTGCTCTGCAGGTGAACGACGCTTCCGATTACAGGTATTACAATGGCATCTATTTGAGAAAGGGGCCTTACTGTGCCAGGTGTTTTCCCTTCCTCAAAGAACTTGCAATCTAAACAGACTCCTGGGAGCCTGGAGATAAAGAAAGCTTTATCCCTCTGTTACAGGTGGGAAGATGAGGAACAGAAAGGGATTAAATGTGTTGCTGAGAGTCTGCTAGGAAACAAGCAAAAATGCTGCTCAGAGGTCTGCAGTCCTCTGCTCAGTGTCACAGCCACAGGCTCACACTGCCTGCTCTGGCTAAATTTCAGGGTAAAACGAGAAACAACTCCTGGGATACTCCCAGGAACATGTCTGGCTGTGGGCCTTCCCACCTTTCACAGCTTTTCATGCTTTGTCACAACACATACTGTTTCTGAAGACGGTGTTTACCTAACATGGAACTCCACTCCACACATGTGCCAGCACAGACTCGCAGCGCGTGAAGCGCTACGACCACTCACATGCAGCTCTAGGGAAGTAATCTATTTTAGGTTCTTTAACTCAGTGCTGCAGCTGGAAATGAGAAGAAGCCAGAAGTAATTCAGCCAGCTCTTTGCCCACAGGCAATAAGTCTAAAGTCTGCTAGTTTCTGGGTTAGCTATTGCATCACCACTGTTACTAAAATCAGCGTGATTCTGTCCAATGACCTCATATGGTCTCAGTGAGAAGAAAGGGCTCACAATACTGCCCCGTCTCAAAGCCTCAGGTTATTACCTACAGGGTAGAGCTTCCAAATCTCCAAAGCATAAAGAGAATACAATGAATA
>NW_009646608.1:2403048-2410123 GCF_000708025.1 Charadrius vociferus | reverse complement strand
GCTCAGATTCATCCAAAAAAATAAACGCTTATTTCTCCTGAGAATGAATTTGTTCCTGCTGCCTATTGCCCACTGCAAAGAGCAAGCCCTTATTTCCAGCAGCAGAATTAAACCACCGTGAAACCAATTTTGCTGTCAAAATGAGGGGATTACAAAGAAGGACTTAGAAAGAGGAAATATCCTTACGGAAGAGGAGCAAGACACCACATACCACACAGGTAAGCTTAAAAATAGGCTGGCTTTCAATGAAGTATCAGAACTCTTTTGCCAAGGTTTTGGCTTGGCATACAGCTAACCGTGAGAAAAAAACATGCTTATAAACAGAATCCTTATTAACACCTATTAAGTACAATAAACACACAATTTACACACGCTTTCCTGTTCAAAACACTATGTGTATGCTCTTGAAGCCTCACAGCATGCTTCTGAGGAGGAATTCTTTACACAACAAGGTGAGAAAAACAACATCCCCAATTTCTACAAGGGAGGTGAGCGCTATTGTTTGCCACTGCTATTAGATGGAGCTTCTTGCTGTTGAAAACTAGATGAAAAGTGCGCAAAATCAGAATCCTGTAAAATTGGAAGGCACTTTTGAAAAGGAGCCATGCACTGCCCCAGACAAGATAACTGTGAAGCTTGGATACACGTATCGGTGGCCAGCTGCTGACCTTTCTCTAGAGCTGATATTCCAAGGAACTTCCACTATTGGACCTACCACTTGTATCTGTCCAAATGACAGACCTGATCCAAAAGTCAAGGGAAGGTTTGATAACGAATCACAAAGTCTGTCAATCCCACAAATTCATAATGTGTAATTTTATTCATTAATGACAAAGTAGAATGGGTCTCTATACTGTTGGACAGAAAGCACCTCAGATTGTATTATAAAAAAAATAATCATATAATCTTTTTAGAGGCAACCAGGAAAGATTTCTTAAAAAACGTTTCCTTATTTTCACTGCCTGGTGATCACCTTGTTTCTTCAGAACATACAGAAACACGTGCACATTATGATTTTTGGATGGATCACTAACCTGCCTGCTTGGAGCCAACAAACAAATTCAGAGTTGATTCCCCTTTATATTAGTTTTTTCATCAATGTAGCTCCATTAACTCAATGAACTGCCTCTTCATCAAAACTTGTGTGGGTGAAAGTCACCGACATCAGACCTAAGCATATAAAATCAAGAAGATTGTTTTAACTCGTGAGGAAATGGCCCTTGACAGTTGAATAACTCTTAAGGAAAAGGTCCTTGAGAGTTAACTGCTTTCTGGTGCTACTCTTCCATGCAGAACAGTACAAAAATTCAACATAGTCATTTCCGAGATTTGTTAATGTTCTGTATCAGAGAAAGCAAAACAAACTGAACCCAGCAAACACAAAAAGTGTCACGCTGGGTTTGGTTGTCTGAGCTAGATGGCTTGGTTTGTGTCACTCCAACTACCAACACATGGATCCATAGGAAGTCTACCCTTATATATGTATGTGGAGTGGTACCTAGAGCTTTTGTAATCTACAATTAAAATATAAGAATGGTTCCCCTTTGTCTTTCAGGGAGAAAGACAAAAATCTCTGTCGGCTTCCAAAACAATAATTTACCATGACACACCACAGATTTGGATGTCTAAGGTCTGAAAGAAATTAACTGGTTATAATCTTCAGTCAAATAGGCTTTCTAACAGCAGGTGAAAGCCGAAGGATTAGAAAAATCCAGAGCTCTCATGTTTTGACAATGTTAGCAAAAGGAAAACCAGGCTATTCAAGAACTGCCCAAAACATGCTTACAGACAGGAAGATGAGCCCTGACCTCCCTAGAGCGGACGCAGCAGCGATCTTTTGCCATGTGTGCCATCATCTCTCATAGTAAAACTATTCCTAGGGCTCTATGAATGGCTCTGCGGCATATATGGTAACAGTTAGAGAAATATAAAAATTCGTCTTTTGAGAAGGGTTTGCCCTACTGCAAGCTCTTCACCCTTTCCTGTGAGGAAGTTAAACTGGAATTAATTACTTTTATACTAGAAATGTGCGATGCAGTACCTGGACATTGTTCCAATCTGGGAGAGATACAAGAAACCAATATTTTGAGAAGTGAAGAATGGTTTGAAATGTCTGACTGGAAATACTTCAAGGAGGACAACCTTTCAAAGCTGGTAGAAGCTCAGGGCTTCAGGAAAACCACGCAGCTTCCCTGACACTCAAAAATAGATGCTAAAAAATGGACATATTCAAACCCATTACCTTCATTTGAAAATTTAGGCCATGATTGAACCTCCTGAACATGCATCAGGATGAAAGAAAAACTGACAAAAGCAGCAATGGCAGTGACACCGCACAGAAATGCAAATACGAAAGGCTAGTAATGAAGCTGGTTGCAAAGAGTTCAATAAACCAGAATGGAACCTGCCAGAACAGCAGTGGAAGACTCCCATACTGCCAGAAAAGGCACAAGTGAGTAGAAATACTTTTTTTTAACGGTACATTGGGATGCAAACAATGAAACAGAAAATCACTGTCTACAGTTTTAGCAATTTCTGGTTCTCTCGAGGCAAAATGACTTCTCTACTGTCTAAAGTATTTCTTTGCAAAGCACCAGTTCTATTTCATTTTTTCATATACCTGGAATTGAAGTAATAGTCAAAAGAAAGAGATTGGAAAGATAGTATTAATGAGACCACAAACTAATTTTATAGCAAAGCAGCCTATGCTAAATACTAATCTTTTCAGTGCCTTTGGGGCATTCACAAAATTAGCTCCTACAGGTCTGATTCACAGAGACATAGAAATTCAAGTAGAAAAAGATAAGCTTTATCCACCTTCCTACCAACATAGAATTCTTCCTTGCTGTATGAGGTCTTCAGCTTTGCCGAGCCCAATTTTCAGCATCTTAAATGACAGAATTCAACCATACATGTTACATCACCCGAAGAAATCACTGAAGTACCTTTACGTGATAAACCTGGAAGAAGTAGAGACATGCAGTCCAAAGCACTGCAACAGAATCATTCCTTTGAATTAAATGTTAGAAATTTTGTACTTTGACTTATCACCAATTTCTACCTCAGTATGCTTAAAAGAGCTGTAGCTAATCAATGATGTCACAATGACAGTGACTATATTAGCATGGCATTGTACATGCCATGTGTTAAGTGCTGCCTGAGGTTCATACCACACGTACCCCACCAAGAAAAGGCTTATGAATTCACAGTATTATGCTATCATCTAGCTCAGGAGAAGGTATCTGCCCGCGATGAAGGAAGGGCAAGAGCTTCAGGGAAGTTTCATAATCAACCTGTTCACTTCCATCTAATATTGTGTTTGCAACTTAGAGCCTGAAATTCTGACCTTGCACTTTGCAATATCCATCTCTTACTGTCTTCAGTGAGAGTAACATTCACTCAGTAACTTCCAGTGAACTCCTCAAGCCTTAACACCTGATTGCAGGATAAGAAAAGTATTGATCGTTTAAACAACAGGCACTGTTGTCCATTAAAAAAAAGAAAAAACAAACAAAAAAAGGGAAATTAAAAGAATGAAATCACAGATTGTGTTTCTTGGCCACGGGAAAAGAGAAGAAAGGGGCAGTAAAATAAATGTAGATATGTACACACACTGTTCAGATGTGGTTGTTAAGATTATGGAAGTTTTCTCTTGAAGTGTTTTGCAGATGGGGAGTTCCCAGAAGGCCAATGGGAGAGGTCTGAATGCCCTTCAAGCTTGTTATACACTGTTTTCAGGCTGATACTCAATCGTATTTTGGCTAATTTTGTTAAGTTCAAACTTCAGCTGTGGATGCCACATCACAAGGCTACACTAATTCTTTCTCCCTCCCCTTGTGTCTTAATAAGAAACGTAGGATTTCCAAGTTCAAGTGCTTGATTCTTAAGAGGCATTCTGTATTATTTTTAAGAGTTTATTATTTTTATATTCTTAAATTTCCACATTGTATTTTTATAATTTTATTTTGGTTCCCCTCTCTCTTTTTATTTTTCTTTAAACCACTGCACCAGAATGTGTTTTGACCATCTTCCAAACTGAAACACGTACAAAAATTTCTGAAGCATTCCAATAATTGTAAACTGGGCTGTGCTGCCCAGGCAGGAACTCTGCTTCTCTCTCTTTCTTTTTCTCTCTTAAACAAAAAGTATTTCCACTGAAAATAAAGAGAAAAAGGTCCTTTTGCAACATACAGCAGCAGTGAAATAGGACACTTTAGTTTCATATGAAACAGGCAACGTGAAAATAGTCTGAATTTTAACAACCTACATTAGGAAAACTATAAAATACAGTATGGCAATTAAGTGAATTGTTGCCTTTACTTGTAAAAAAGAAAACCTTCTCATTTTATTTTAGAATTGCCAGGCTTCTATCTGCAAAAGTCAAGAAAACCAAACCCATCCTTCTCTAGATGATGATGATAATTATTATTATTATTATATCATCATTGTTATTGTTGTTATATTTACACAGCAGCTAAAGCATGCAATGGAAAATTATGTAGACAAAGTCTCTGGTTGTACAGAAAATGACAATGCAACCTATTATTTTCAGGATAAATCAGCTCTCAACCTAACTACCATGTTCTTGTAAATATTCTACACATTACTAAATAATAGAGCTTACTATCATCGTCTGGATCTTGCAAATGACTCTGCAAAGAAAAAACAGACAGAGGCCCATTGATTCCCATGCATGGAGTCCAAGAGTCCACTCTGCCAGTCTCTTTGCAAGATCAAGACCACACAGAGACCCACAACTACTTAATTATATTCACTACCATGCCATCAAATATGAAAACTGAAGGGATATGTAAAATCCATTTGATTACTACAATTGTTGCTCTTCCTTTACTCTGTTTTTTGGTTCCTTTTCCATTTTAGCCCAGAAATATAGTCAGTATCCTTTGTCTTACAATCAACTTTTCTCTCTTCTTCTGTAAATAGTTGTAGATACTGGGAGATAACTATAGTTCTTAAAAAACAACTTGAACTTAAGACAAAACAGTAGAGCCAATTCTAGCTGTTTTAATTTTTCTAAAAAGTGTCATGTCAAAATTCACATTCCCAGTTGCCTCCGAGTTGACAGTGTCCCTTTTTCAGAAAAAAAATCTGTGTAGCAATGCTAATCTCCTTCCACATGCCATTTTACCCTAAGCACAGTTTTGACTCAGAACAATACTGAAAGATAATGGTTATGTAAAAACCCGCAAAAATGTGTTAATAATAAATAAGCCAAAAGGCATATAAAACAAAAAGCCAAACACTGGATACAAGACATAGAAATCACATTTTTTCCATAAATATAATTTCAGTGCAAAAGCCTCTATTAGCAGGCATGCCAGTCTGAAAAACAAACCCAGTGTTCTGATTAAACATACAGCATATTTTCATGTGAGGTTACGAACAATTTGTTTTTACGCATTTCTGGTGGAGAAACACCATCTCCGTTCTGTGAGAGACTCAGCACAAACCATCTGTGCTTTTCCTTTCACTGACAGCACTGCTAAATAAAGGAGACAGCAAAGAGTTAAAGTCTGGTCTCTGCAGAAGCCTTCATCGCTTGAGTGGGGTTGAAGCTTTTGGCTTCCTCTTGCATAGGGGTCCAACAAAGTCACAATACTCGATTCATAGAGCAGTGTGGATCTGAAGAACAGAGGTCAGACAGGTTCAATTTCCAGTAATTTGCACAACCTAGCATGTTAGCCCTGGACTCACGTCACCACTTAGCAACCCGAATCCGAGATCTCTGTCTCTGGGGCACACTGATAATGCACTATGCAGTGTCAAAGGTGCATCGCTGTTTAGTTTTTTCTGCAACTCATATCATGATTTTGCTCGGAGCTTGAGCATGACACTGTCATCAATTTAATTTCCGCTAAAAGCAACTAATCTCCCTCAAAATAAAGATCACTGTGCAAACTCTTAGATGGGCCAAAAGCTCTTCTAGCCCTGCAAGGGGCATGACCGTACAGCCTCTCACGTGAAAACAGGCAGCATGTCTGGTATGGCAGAAGCACATTTGTATGTCTTGCTAGATAAGCATTCTCATTGATCAGACTGCCTAACGTTTGCAATGGAAAAGATTAACAGAAAGCACCATGGGAAAGCACTTTTGATCCCTTTACGTATTACCGGAGAAAACTTTGTAAGTTCAGCATAAAGGGGGAACTACTGAAGGGTCTTGAGATATTCATTATCACATATGAAATCATCTCACTTGAGAACCACTCAACTTCTATTTTCTTATTCAGTTCCTCAGATCAAAACTCATTCTTCCACAGAACCATGAAAACATTTACTTTCCTGATGATGAGCAAGGACTCAACCATCTAATACTAAGGTTAAAGTTAATCCAACACCAGTCACCTGCATGTATCTCAAACCAATAAAACTATGAGCAGAGTATGCACCAAAATGGACATGCATTCCCTCAAGGGGCTGGAAAGTAATCTTGCCATTTATTATTCATACACTATCATAATAGAAACGGTGCTTTCCAAATAAATGCAAGTTGATTGTTCCCTGCCTAACAAGCATCCAGTCTAAAAGCCTGATTCCACAGCTCCTTAAACAGGTGACACGCAGTAGTAAATCTTACCTAACATTGATGTTAGAGAGCCAGATCCTAAATTATACATCTTGGAGGTTATAGATTACAAGAATGATTAAGCTGATTATCAGATACTCACGTTAATTAGTTCATTTTTAATTTTTTTAGTATATTAACACATAGATGCTGTGTCCATGCAAATTCAAAAGGAACATCAAGAGGTATAGTCTACACAAAGCTGATCCTACCTCATATGTTTTCATTTTTGTTCTGCAAATTTGGAGCAGAATAGCTGCAAGATAGCTGGCTCGGCAAACCTATAATTCTGAGGGCTATTATTTTGTACTAGGGCATCTGAGTTATCATTAAAAACAAACATGGAAGAATAATTTTGGAGATTCAATCTGAAATACCCAGATAAGGTTGAATATTCATGGATTAACTCCCTAGTGAGACCATTGTCTGAGGTCAAAACACTGCCAAGTATTTAGGCACCTGACTCCCTCTGAAGGCAAAGGAGATTAC
>NW_009646608.1:2312579-2403004 GCF_000708025.1 Charadrius vociferus | reverse complement strand
TACTGCAAAGAATGTTTCTGCAGTGTCTCAAAAATGTCAAAATTTTGGATTCATCTGATCTCTGAAATTCACTCTACAATCAGATTATATGGCATTTTTGAATATAGGTCCTCTAGTTTGCCTGATATAATTATGTAGCTCGACTACCTCCAATGAAATGTTATAATATAACTCTTTTATTAAATAAGAAAATAGACAGTAGACATATGTAATCATATAAAGATTGAGCAGGCTCATTTCCTGAAGTTTATTTCCTTTTTGTAACAAATATTTACTGTCAAATGTTTATTACTTTTACATTTGGATTTTTTTAATACTTTATTGAATTAAAAATACCACATTACCATTGGCTAAAAGAGGAGACAGCTATATTTGCCAATAATTTCTACAGCTAATGCCAATGACTAGTGCCAATTTTTTTTTGGTTCATATTTTTGTAGACAGCTTTGAGACTTATGATACAAGTATTCTGCAGATGAAGCATGAGAAACACAAAGGTGAAAAGAACAAAAACTTTGAAGGTTTAAAAATTGCAGCTGATCATTTCCTCTAAAGAATTTCCTTCCACAGCCTTCAAATAGCAATTCAGAGTAGCATAACAGCATGCAAATATTTACTGGAATTAATGGGATGTGACATAACTGATCCAAAGCTTCACAGTGTGAATACTAATTCTTAACGCATGTCTGTAACAGAAAAATATTTCTAAATAAGTGATTGCAAATTGTTTTTAATTTGCTGAAGTTCTACAAGACTTTTCATTAGAAAGTACTAAAGTCCTTACAAAATATGCTTTTCTTTGAGATATACTAAAGGAGTGATGAAGGGAAAAAGCAGAGTTTTCATTGTGTTGTAAAGATGTCAAATCATAAGACTGGTGAAAAATTTTGGGAGACACAAACACCTGCTGCCTCTATCTTACAGAGAACAACAGTGCTTCTTGGCTTGTTATTCTGGCAAGCAACTTGTCCCTGAAGCAATTCCAGACTGGACATGCAATTTCTGCATGAGAAATGCTGACCACCTACCAACAGGCTGACATTCTCATTAGGCACTGGACTATCCAGAAACAGAATGTTTTTTTTATCACAACAGGGGAAATAGCAAATATCTATTCCAACACCAGTCAAGCTGGGTGACACCCACACAAGTGGACGAACTTGAATCATCCTGGGTAGATCTGGGGTTTTCTTTACATACCTAACTAACACTTTCTAGCACTTTGCTTCCAGTACAGTAGTCCTGGTGGTCTGCATTTTCTTGATGGAGCTGGAAAATACAACCTACCCAGATTCTTTTCTTATTGTTTTATACTAGCTAGTTTCCAAATCCAAAATAAATAAAACAGCAAATGTGAAACTAAGAACATGTTCCCAGGACTTGCATGTGTTCAACAGTTTTAGTAATTTGGCACTTAGAAACCTCAGTTATCACTGATTATTATTTTCTTTATTAACACTGATTTAAGATCCCAAGATTGTTCAGAATGGGAATAAGAGACATCTAAAAATACAAATGGCTAGTTAATGACAGCACGAAACCTGACTGCTTCACGCTTGTCTATATCGGACAGAGTGCTGCCAGCCGGTGCTGGTGACAGGACACAGTGCTTCATGACTTTCTTCTGAATATCTCTGAGGCGACACTGGAAGTAAGTATTTCCCTATCTGAAGTGGGATGCAGATGGCCTCTGGTCAGAAGGAAGACATCTAATTATGTGCAAGACCTTAGGAAAAGTTTACCTGTCTAAATTCCAGAGGACAAGTCAGACAGCCTCATCTCAAATACGACTTACTTCTAGAGCCATCAAAAATCAGTATTTCCTTTTTGCCAACCAACCATGTGATATAAGTCATGTTGCACTCAAATCCTGGCTAAACATCACGTTGCTTAGAAAACACATAGGAAGAGGCCTAATTCTGCACAAATCTCTAAATGGCCTTATCAAACAAGTAGTCATTAATAATTCCTTGGCACAGAGTTGAAAGTCAGCTCCTAAGAACATTGTAGCAGTCTGAAGGTGAGGTCTACTGAAAGATCCAGTCATCTAATCTGACTGTGGAAGTAGGCAAGCACTCTTGTGACGAGAGACTTTCACCTCAGCTGAACTGCCATCAAACCAATCTCTACTGAATACTTCAGCAAAACAGTGTCAAAAGGGAACTGCTCCTAAATTAAGACCAAGTACAAACAAAAGTTTTTCTGGGTCTGCTCTAGGAGATTAACAAGACCAGCGTGGGAAAAGGAGGAGGACTGCATAAGAATGTGCTGTTGACGTGAAGGTCAATGGGCGTTTGACTACTGACTTTGTATCAGCAGTGCTGAACACGCTGAAAATCCCATTAAGTAGTTCTGAGGAAAGTACAGAATCCTGTTCTTCTCCAGTGCTTGACAGCTTTATTTCCACTTCCCACCTTGTTTCCAGGTACACCCCATGAGCTCTTACCTCCATATTCTTACAGAATGTAGCATTGGTCCCAAAAAGTATCTGGCACTGTTCATCGGCACTGTAGTGCATTCCAGGCAGCTTGTGAGGGAGCCGCACCGCGTATTGGCTTCGGGGGTCTGTTACCAGCAAACAGGTGCTGACCTTGGACCTGTGGAGTGTAAGAATTAAATATGCCTTTAAGGGAAAGCACCTTTGAACTGGAGTGTTAGATCACTGCTGTAGAGAAGCCGTTGTCCTCTCCTTAACAGGGAATCTGGTGACCTCATGTGAAACAGTGGTGACTTTTCCCAGTGTATATCTGGAACCCTTCTAAATCATTGAAAACTATGGATAGAAAGGTCCTTGGGAACTCATCCCTGGCCCCAGGCCTCAAGGCTATATTCACATCATTCTGGGTTAAACATTTGTCTAAACTGTTCCTAAAAATCTGATGGAGATTCAATTCTGCCCTCAGGATACATAGTCCAAAGCTTCACAAGCCTTACAATGAGAGCTAGAAAGTCTTCTATCACGTCCCACCTGAATCCCCCTAGCTGAATTTTAAGCCCTTGACTTCTTTTCTTATGCATCACAGACATAAAGGAAAGATTTTGCCCTTTGCCTTCACAACAATCTTTTACAAACTGGAATATCACTTTGTCATCTCGCCTTTATCAGGGTCCAGAGTGAGTTCAGATGCAACTTCTTTTTCAACCTCATGCCTTTAATGTAACAGCAGATATCCCAATTTCATTTATTATTTTCCTTTCTCTCCCATCTCTAATCCCCAGAGTGGGGAATTTTCCATGCTGAACCCATTTCCAGAAACAAAAGCACTGGACACTGTGCCAGACGCTGTTTGTTAGAGAGCTGCACTGTAGGTTTACAACCACAGTTACAGAGTTCAGACAATTTGAGTGTTTACTATAGTACACGAGAGTTAACAAGCAGGAGGGCAGAAATCCTTCCTGAACTGTTGAATATGATGAACTGAAATATGGATGCAGTGGGAAAGAAGTTTATAGTGAACTGTTTAAGACCAATGCTCACTGAGGAGTGAGAAAACACATCAGAATTACCTCCAGGCAAAGTAAAGTTTCCATAAGATAAAAGCTATTTAATAACAAGAATGACAGTAAAAGCCATGGCACAAAACTGGCAGCAGAAACTTTTTAAGGCAACCTACACACAGATTTTTGTTACTGCAAACCGGAAGGGCATTTTTTGTAAAATGAAGGTGATCTGGGCTAGTTTTTAAGAAGCTACCAGTACATTGACAACTGCACATAATTCTTCTACCTCTCTGCAAACCCCAGTTTCAAGGGAGCTACTGTAATGGAGACAGATTCAAACTTGCACACCCTAATGACACATGCAGACACTCGTTTTTTTGGAGGAAAATTGTTTAGACTTTCACTTTCAAATAACACGTTGGATTCCTGCCTGATAGGATTTTTGATAATCAGCACAATCCTTACTTTAGGAAGTTTTCGAGGTCATCGCGGCTGCATGAAGACCAGGAAAGGTCACTTGGATTCCTGCCCTTCACCCATTCTCCAGACATAATATGAGACCTCCCTGCGCAGGGTTGATGATCATCATCATGGCTCATTCCCATGCTGTTTGATTAAAACAAAACAAGACAAAAAAGCTATCAAGTTACAATGTGGCTTTCTTATTTCCCATTGGACTTAGTAATGACTGTCTTATCAATTAACAAGTCAAAAACAGGCTGCACATATAACACAAAATCATTCACCTGCTGCTCTGGGCGCCTCTTCCATGAATAAACGATAGGTTCCTTTAATTTCTCCATTGCCTTAACTTCACAAAGGTTTTAGTATTTGTGTGTTTGAAACTCTTAAATGTGCATCTTACGGACTTTCCTGCCAGGAAATGTAACTATTGGAGGACTCACAAGAGGTGAACCTGGAGAAGTGATGTAGCACAGCCGAAGAGTATCTGCCAGAATATCAAAGCTAGTATTTATTGAAAATGATGGATTGCTTTCCCAAATCTAGTGGATATGGTCCCTATAATCATACTAAGGGAACGGTCAACAAAGTAATACTAGAGATGGGCCAATTTTGTTGTTGTGTCAGTGTGAATTTGGAATAACTCTACCGTTAGGAAAAACATTTCTCTAAATTTGTGGTATTGTACAATCTCTGTCTCATCTAACTTTGAAGCTGATCCTTCTTTGAGTGGTGGGTTGGACCAGATGGCCTTCAGTGGCCTTTCCAACCTAAATTAAGACTATGAGTCTATAACAGCAATGTTCAGATAGGAGCCTAAGGCAGAAATCAAGCCTTCATTTCTGCAAGCACTGTCCAAACAAGCACCAAGACTGTCCCATGACAGTCTCAGCAAGAACAGAATGTGACCTACTCAGCAAAACAAACCACCTAAACAAACAGCTGATTGTATAGTATAAACATACATGGAGGAATTCAAACACATTCAATGAGGATTTCAAAAAGTATTCAGAAATAGAAAAGTATTACTTCAACCTCCATCCAATTTCCCACTCAGGACCCTTCTATCATTATTGGAATCTCTACCATTGGGCTGCTACAGTTCAGAATAAATCTCTGTTGCCACTATAGGAAGGCGATACTCCTCTGCTGGAGGTTAAGCCTTTGTGAACTGCCTTCATGGTGGCAAAGAAGGGATAACTGATGTGACAAAGTTCACCTGCTACATCAGTGAAATGCCAGAAGTCCTGACTGGCAGTCCTACACTCAGTCCATCGTACCATGCTGCCTGGCAGCAAAAGTGAGTTAAGGATTTCCCGTCCTACTTTGAAATGATCATTAAAACCATTTTTTAATCTTATGGAATAATAACATTTTGAACCATTAACACACTTCCTTCGATTCCAACATGAAATGGAAAATGCCTGTCAGACAAAAGATGCCTTGTATGGCCAATGTCACTTTCTAGCAAAATAATAATCACAAATCTGGGGCTGAAAACACAAATCAATAGGAACTCACTAGGTCTTCAGCTGGCTGGACTGAGCAAGCCAGGAGCAGTCCTTTTAAATACGGTGTTGCACTCTTTAATCCATGCTATTTCTCTACAAATCAGAGGCTCCTGTTTGCTTTCTGACTATGCTCTTGGCTTTGCTTCTCTCCAGTTTTGGGACTCAACTGTTCAAAGACTAAACACGACATACATTTCTAGTTGCAACGAACCAAAACCAGCTTCAGCAGTTTGATAATTATGGCTTAGATTAAACCACCATCTATGCTATTTTTAGTTTAAAGTGAAGATTGTATGGTGGAGTCTATTATTTTAGGTTTATCTCCAGGGACATTATTATTTCTAGCAAAACTACATTTAACATAATTTTTAGACTCAGAAGTCCCTAGTTATTCTTGTTTTTAAACATTTGCGGGTTTTGAACACAGCAGAAACATTAAAATCAAGCACATTTTGTTTGATGCACGCAGGAATAATTTAACAGTCTATTAGTAACTCTAACTTCAAAACAGTAAAGAGTGAAATTCCTACTCCACTGAAGTGAATGGGAGTTTTGCCATTGACTTCAATGGAGCCTGGATTTCACTCCAAATATTTTACCCATGTTGTTTCTACACGCGGAGAAACCTCTTCACATGCTAGGAAGAAAGTTCCAGCAGTATTCCTCCAATGCAAATAAGCCCATCTAAAGTTCATATTCCTAAAGTCAGGAAAGGAAGAGCTAAGTGCCATGAAGCAAGGTACGTAAGCTTGCTGGAAATCTTCCAGAGGAAAATTTTCCCAAAAATGCCAGTTGAGAAGGCTGTGGGCATGCAGCTATCGTGTTAACTTTTCTAATGGAAACGAGGCAGGCTTCCACCGTTTCTTCCAGCTTGCCTGTTTTGTGACTGCCACAGTGCCGAGATTCAAAAGTTGGGTCCTTCAGGCTCCTACTCTGTCAGGACTTCTGTGGGATGGGACTTGGCAGCCCTCCCATTCTGGCAGCTTCCTGAATGGCCTCCTGGTTGGCACCTCAGCTGCTCTACTTGAAAAGGGTGAAAACAACCATCTTCCTGACTTTCCAAGTGTTTTAAGCTCCCTGATTTTCTCTCTTCCACAAAAGACTAGTGTTTGGTCTAGAGCTGTTAATTAAGAAATACCTTAGCTTTCTCATTCACTTAATTGATTCTTTGTTAAATTTCTTGAAAGTGGAATTTTTTTGTTGGCAAACAACAAGGGCAATGGTTACCAATTAGTACATTTCTGTCCTTAACTTCATGTTAACCTCACGAAAGATGTCTGCCTAGGAGAAACGCTTAGGTTAACATTCATTACTCAGCTTTGATTTTGCAGGGCTGTTTGAGGCAGACAGAATGTACTCTCTATAAAGACTGAGTCAGAACTCGCATCTCAGAGTTATTTACAGGTTTCTTCTGAAATTCATTCAATTCTTACATGTGTGGAAATTGACACCTTTCTGAATTGTTCCTGATTTTTTAATAGAAATTCTTTAAATAGTCGTAAGCATAAAGGAATTGAGCCTGAGCTATTGGTATAAAGCAAAGGAGCTCTGCTAAGTCAAAAGAACCATGCCATTTTATATTAGCTTGGGATCTGGCCTCAAGGTACATAGGCAACCTCTACTGGCCTCTCTGTGATGGGTTTCCGGTAGAACGAAACTAGCAACACCTTTAGAGCCTGTTTTAATTGGCAGTACAGAACTTTTCCCAGCATCTACTTTACCTTACAATGACTCACTTGAGGAAAGGATTAAATGACCTGCAGGACTAAGGCATACCCTAGCATGCTAACACATTCTTTTCTGAAGTTCAAGGGTCTCCAGCTACATCAAAGGGATCAGTTTTTCCTAAACACATAGTAAACGTAATGCCATGCTGATTCTTTTCACTAATGAATAGTCCCCTTCCTTTTAACAGAAATAAATCGGACAGAGCACTATGTGTTTGTACTAAACAGCAATGCAAGCGCTGATTCAGTACTTTGCATTTTCTTTGTGATCATCTAATCTTACCTGCTATTCAGAAGTTCACATGGAATTAGCAGCAGATAATCAGTCTCTTGAAATATTCTGCCATGGGAAGGAGTTCTATTCTTACATGAACAGATCTTGAAAAAAGAGCCGATAAGAATGGCTCTTAGATTAGAAGCAGGACTGTCAAAATGGCACTATGTTACCCTGCAAACCCACTGTCCTCACTGCTCTCTGAGTCCCGACTATCCATTTTATCAGGAGCAGTAAACACATGCTACATGTTATCTTTTACACCACAAAGCCAGCAGAGCCATTACAGATGAGCACTACTTGATTTCACTTTGTGCTGTTACTACCAGTCACTAGCTCCATTCAAAGCACAGGGTAGATTTCAGCCTTTGGTTCATCACATTCTCCTCCTGAAGACAATGAGATTCCACAAAGGCAAGCAAGAACAGCTTAGACTATCAGCCCTTAAACCCCTTTCATTCTGTGTTTATTCAGAGTAGGCACAATGGGACACTGGTTTCACACTCCAGCTTCTTTTCTAATATAAATAATGCATTAGTTATCAGTCAAAGACACTAAGGCGTCACTGAAGGAGTCCTGCAGCATATTTATTGTTGCTCATCATATTTGAGCCCAGATACAAGCTGACCGACCAGTTTGAGTTCTGACCGTTAACATAATCACAGCAAGACAAATTTTATCAGGAGTCCCAGGGAGGCAACAATAACAGATCTCTTTGATGCTGATTTTTTTTTTTTTTTTTTGTAAAAAGAGACTTTAAAGTAGTATTGCTATGAATAAAATATAGTATGCAGTCTCTCAAAGCCCTGACCTCTCTGAAGTCTGTGCTCCTTTCCAGGACACTGTTCTCCATCAGAGTCTATGCAGCAATCAGAACTGGGTCAGGACGCCAGAATTACACTCTGTGCCCGAGCCAGCCAATTTCTTGTGGAACCCTTTTTAGCTAAATACAATTAACAGCCGTTTGTTTTCCCACAGAAATGCTAAATAAATGCACTTGCTTTGTTTGTTTCAGTCACTAGTGGGGCTTCTCCTCTAGACAGTTAATGTAACTAAACTGCTCTGTTTACCCTTGGTGCGTTTTCCAATGTTTCCTGTTATTCTTTAAAAGCCTGAGCCAAAGCGCACCAAAGCCTGTGGAAAGCCTCCTACTGCCTTCAATGCACTGTGCGCTGCACCTCCAAGTTCTTAAGGTCACGTATACAAATCTTCATCAGAACCACGATGACTCTCCGTAGTTTTCCTATTAAAAGCCCCAAATCTGAGTTTAAGAATAACACCAAGGGCTGGGGGAAACTGATTTAGGGGATGTTTTAAATTTTTTCAACAGCTGTAACTGTGGCTGGTAATACACGACTTGAGAAATCCCCAGGATTGTTATCGTGCACTCCCCTTCTGGTGGAGGGAGATGATGAAGTAGGGGCAAGAGGCAAGTTTGATAGAAAATACCACCAGGAGAAAAAGAACGGCTTTTCTCCAGAAAAAGGCAAAAAGAGGGTGGCACGTGCAAGAAAAAATTATGAAGAGAAGCCTGAAAAAACCACACCCAGGACTGGAAACACCAGGAGTTTCTACAACCCCCTGTTTCAAATAAGCACTTCAGGTGTCTGTTAAGAAGAACTTCTCCATAGTCCCTCTGTGAAAGCCAAATCATTCCATTTGTCCGCAAATGATCGCGGGTGAGTCAAACCCTGGTTCACTTCAGAAACAAGTAACACTTAGGACTAGCAAGGCTACCCAAGATGACCTGGCTGTCACCCCAGCTGCTTATTAAAACTTCTGCACAACACACGATTGATTGCTCTCCACACAATTGGCACTAACCTCAAAGTCACCATTTCTCCAAAGAACAGCGAAGCTGTCCAGCTACCAAAAAGGAAATGAGGACAGTGGTCTGTCTCTCACGTCTACAGACAGAGAAATCCAAGGGAGAGTCTTTCTTTTCCTGAAGTACCAACTCACAAAGAGCTGCAACGTGTAAGCTCAGCAAGACATTAAAAAGGAAGAGCTCCTTGGGGCCACTTGCCCTGCAGACCAACATGGACTCAAAGAACTGAGCAAAGGGCATGCGACAGCAATGTCCCAAATACAGAGAGGGACAGGTGAAGGCAGCGCTTTCTCACCCCAAATGAAAAGCTCAGTGGAGCCGCTAAGGTATTTACATACTTGGCTGATCTTTTTCTGCTGGGAAGCAGGTTTTCTCTACCTGTGTTTATAATAGGAGGCTCTCAGCCTGCAGATGTTCTCTAAATGGCTCCGTTTCTGCAAGGCAACAGTGAATTGTTGAGAGCTATATGCAGTACCAGGAGTTGCATGTCACAGCAGGATAGGTCACTACTGACCTTCTCAAAAAAGCATAAGGGAGGAGTCATTCCCTGTGACCCAGCTTGCCACACTCACCCAGAGGTAATCTAGCATTAACTGCGGAGCCAGAATTAAGCACAACATTTATTTCTAAACCCCACTGGAGAAATATAAATGCAAAGGGAGGGCAGACTGGTCAACATCTTTGCATAGTGTGAGAGGGAAGGGACAGGGGAGCTGTAATTTATCCTCTCTGTCATTTCAGTGTGGGCAGGATGACTGTGCCCCATGAAAGCTGCTATTTAGACATGGTGTGGGCACAAATGCCACCTGTTTATCTATACGAAGAATATAACTGAAGGAAAAAATTCCTCCTCCTTCCCACTTCCTGTCGGGTCTCCCTGAATGGTTGAGAAGGGAATCCCATCTCTATAGTCCATCCAATTTCAACCACAAAGGAGGATGCTGGTATGAAAGGAGGTTATACAGGGTGTGTGGCTGACAGCTGAGAACATTAAACACGGCCATTAAACTCAAATCAATATAGGTCACTAAGCAGAGAACGTACATCAACAGTTCTCAGAAGCTACTGACTTGGGCTGGATTTGAACCAGCAACTTAGAAGTGGGAGACAGTATATCACATAATCAAGCCCGTGAGTCCCAAGCCCCATCCAGTCCCAAATCGAGTTCAATGTAAAGAATTTTTATTAACATTTGAAACTGAAGCTGCATCACTGGAAAGATGCCTACTTCTGAACTGGTTCAACATGTTTAACATTTCAATATAAAACGCTGATATCTTACAAGTTATAAGGCTTCCAACCAGTTGAGAATAAAGGCATAAGAGAGGCAGAAGTGAAATGGCGTTGCTCATTAGAGCTGGAATTATAATAGGAACTGCAGTGCAAAATGAGGACAGTAAGTTTAAGAGAGCGACCTAGGAAAGTTTGCATCTGCAAAGCAACCGAAGGGAGGCAGAGACAGCCAGAGGGGTCAGAAGGGAGTCCAAGTGAGGCTTGGATGGAGGGCAAACTAACACATGCTGGGGAAAACATGCTGAGGTGAGCTGAGCTGGGCAGGAGGCAATGAAACAGCTTGCATAACATTCTTACAAAAACAACGGTCACTAAGACTGTTGGTTTAATGGAAAACAGGCTTTTTCACCTTGTGCTTTTCAAACATGTAAACAGTCGCTTAAATATAACTCGACTATTTCAGAAGCTGTCAGGCGGTACTTTGGGAAGCTGTGATGAAGAGAGGGAGATGATCCTACTTAAAGCATCTGAAGTAATCAAAGACGGTCATTGTGTATGTAATGTTATCTAGAACAGGGGGCTGCTGAGCTATTGGTGTTGGTGTTTTTTTATCAGAAGAGACAGCATTTAAAGGGAACCATGACTACTGGACTCTTGCTTTCATAACCAAGTTTATGTCACTCTCCAATAATGAAGCAACCAGATATTTTATATGGTTATCTACTCATCAAACAGCCAAGAAGTCAACAACAGCAAGTGAGAACACACAAACGCCTATAGTGAATAACAGGGTGGAAAGCTGTGGTTTATTCAGCTGCATGACAGATCCAGCCCTTTATGATATGGTTTTCATTTAAAAAGAATTAGTTCTTTTGCCATGGAATCTGGAAGGCAGCAACTATGAGCTTGTGCCGCAAGGGACAGATAGCACACATGAGAGACTACATGGCAGGAACAGGCAGTGTGGCTTTTTACTTGCTCAAACATTTCATCTAAAAGCTTGCTGCCCATGTCGTCCTAGATACCTGTAACAGAGCGGGCCAAACCTCACTGACATCAATGACACTCCTTTTATATGGTTTGATGGAAGTTAGACCAGGGCCATGAAGAACAGGGTGAATCATCTTATGATCTTCTCCCAGCAATAGCATCACATGCTCATACTATTGACTACTTTTGCCAGTGGATATTTGCTCATGCACTTCTCTCTTGAGAATCCTTGTCTCTTTTGCAGAGTGGCTGATTCACAGCAGGGCAGGCAGCGCCTGATGTGTTCCAAGACTTTTGGTAAGATGCAGGAATCCAGTTGCAATGCAACTGAACACTTACCGTTCCAATGGCCTGCCTCCACTGCATCTAATTTGTAAGATGCAGGCCTAGCATAGCAACCTTTTCCTGAAAAAGCTTCACAGTGTTTCTGGTAAGAATCAGCAGGTTCTGAGAATGCAGAGGTTAGTGTACCATTTAGGAGAAAAAGGAGTGCTGCACCAAACACTGAGTCCTAGAAAAAGCTGAAGTTGATCAATATATGCACAAATAAACTTGGTGGGAACTCCACAATGAAGAGGTATTGTTACCTCAAGATAACATCCTTCTTCTTTCTGATCTTAATGCCCACTCCTTTCCAAGTCCCATGTAGTATCTAACATAAATCTCTAAACATGAGAGCTGTCAACCAGAGTAGCTCCAGCAGTATGTATTCAGAATCAGAAAGGATTGTGATTACACAGCATAGTGTAAACCATTCAGTACCAACTCTCTCAGCACAGGCCTGTCCTGTTCAGAATCCCCGTCACTCTGAAGGAAGACTATTGAAGATGCAAAGTAAAGTACAACACCCAGTTTTCAGCGGTGAGCATGTAATGGCTCTAACAGCCCACTCCCCTACTGCACAGCGACTCAAAAGGGGCCATAGTGGTCCTGTCTTATCATGCTGATGCAGAAGGGATTCACCTGAACCTACGTAGGCAATAGAGACGCGAGAAAGGCTCATACAACGAATCCAATCACATGCCCACTGCCCAACATCACATGGGAATGACAGCCCAGGGCTAAAAATGCTCCTTCTCTGCCCTCCTAACAGGATCAGGAGCTCAGCACACTTATGCTTACAGTAACAATTTCACTGTCTTTTGTGTTCGTGAGAGCTCACAATGGCTTCCATTCCAGTCTTTCTTTTTTGACCCTATGTGCCCTAACATCACACAGCATGTAGATTCCTGGCCCCTTTACATTCCTAGAGCACTACCCCATCTCCATGAGAGTCATCCACCCAGACACTCATCACTTCTAAACCCTTTCACATGGCAACACCACATAGAGGAAACAGGTTTCTGACACAACAGCATCAGTAAGAATCAAGGATTGCTCTAACAGTCTGATCCCTGTTGAAGAGGTAAACATAGATACATCAAAAACACTTACTGAAAAATGTGTGTCAGTTACGCTTTACTGGCAATCACTTCGCTCAAACTATCCACAAAGAGACACTGGCTCCTTGACGTGGTCAGAGCTGAGCTATGACCCTAAAGCAAGAAGAAAGTTTTCCGAGGGCCAAAGGGTAACATCCCCATGCAAATGTATGTGCTAAGCTGTTTCCTTGCCCTCCAGAAAATTTAATCCACCTCTTGGACATAAAAAAATGCTCTCTCACTTGCTTCAGTCTGGTTTCAGAAAACAGGGAATGGTTGAAGAAGGAGCACGGTGACTTTGAATGAAACAGCGGTGGGCCGAGAAAGACTGCTCATTTCTCTTTTCTGGTGAGCAGAGGCTGCTGTGCTCCATTGCTCCATCTGTAGCTCCTTTTATGCAGAAAGCACCCTGGTGCATCGCAGAAGTAACATGCTGAAGCGTAACAAGCTGTTTGCTTTCAGCACTGCCTGAAGTGGGTGAGAATGAGACCTCAGAAAATGTGACATGTGTTTCCTCAGAAGATGAAAAGGGAATATAAATTGTAGGATGAAAAAAGGACAAAACCCTGGGATAGCTGGGTGGGATTTCCCACCCACTAGGGAAGAAAGACAAAAGCTCAGTAAGAACGGCTGACGGGTCTGTCATTCAAAGTGTTAGCAACCTAAGGGGAAGCTCTTGCGTGCAATCACTTGAGTGCGCCTTTCTGAAACTCCCATGAAACCAGTGAAAGTCTCCAGTCAACTACATTAATGACTGAGGGTTAAACCTGAAAAGACGCAACATAAGACACCCTTAAAAGAAAACGCAAGGAGAAGGGAGAGACAGCGGAGCATATGTGCCAAATATGTGCAACACAAGTAACCACAAATGTCCCACACTCTACCCCATCAGGAAGCCACCCACTGCCAAGCACTGAGGGAAGCGGGGTAGCCTGGGAAATGCACTGTAGGAGTCAGGAATGCTGGCTGTCTTCTCCACACTGGGATATTAATTCTCCATTCCTGGAGGTGGGAACGAGGAGATGGCCAACATCAAAAAACAAAGAATTATGAAGTAACTGTAACATATATAATTCTACCAGCCTCAAGTCTTCTGGAGTCCCCAGACAAGCCAGTGGATACATGCTTTATGGTTTCCAGAGCAACCGAAGTCCTTTTCACAGAAAGAAATATTTTTCAGCCTCTTTCCTTTATTCTTCTGTCTTGGTCTATGTTGCCAATCACTGTGGGCTTGCAGGTTCAGTGCAAGAAGAAATCTGTCCTATGTGACCCTCTTACACTGATTCACTAAAATGAAAGGTGACTGTAGTGGACAGTAACAAACCTGCATGCTCTCTTTACTTGCAAGAATTAAAAAAAAAAAAAAGGCTAGAAAAAATGTTGCACAGGAAATGCACGATCCAATTTTATTGGTTGCAGTTATAATATAGCAACAGATCAGTCTGCAATAGTTCAGCTGAAGACATTTGCGACGAGGACACAGCCTTTTCAGTGGTATCCTTGTACAGCCACTTCCATCACTCAGAAGTGCTCCCCATCCTTATGGAAATTTCGTTTCTGGTAATGCTCCTCCTATATTCCAGCTCCCTAAGCTCTTGGGATTTTTCATAATGGTGCAGCTGGGAAAATAATTCATAATCCCAGAACCATCTGGCCTTAGCTGTTCATAAATCAATTTAAAAGCTCAGCACACTATCTTAGTTAGTCTCACCCATTTGATCAGCAGGGAAAGACTTGATACAAACAGGAACATTGCAAATTGTGGCTTGGTATCAAAGCAATTTGGAAATGATATGTTCAGACCAATACTGAAGTGGAATTCTTTGGGTAGTGGGCGTGCCTGGTTGCCTACAAACCTCAAGGTTAATGAAGCCAAGTTTGCTTTCATATTGTCTGAGAATGCCACATGAAAAAAGTAAAAAGCAACTTGAAAAGAAATACTCTGGCTTTGAATAACTTTGGCATGATCATGTTAATGTGAAGACAAATTACAGGCAAACAAAAAAGTCTATTATCTTCATAAGAAGATACCTCTTTAGAGGGTCTCTAGCTGACAAGAAGTGCTAACGGTTGTGTTTGCGAGAGGAAGAAAGGAAGCTGTGCTTTTACTTTGAAGAAACGATACTTTTCCCAAGTATAAAGATCACCTAAACTAAGAAGGAAACTGTTTCTAGTGAGCATTTCTTTATTCTGTCTAGCTTTAACATGCATAATTAAAATGAATATTTCAAAAGCCAGATTAGAAACCTGCCACTTTATTAGCTATCTCCAGAGTGATGCTGACAAACAGTGGGGTGGTAGGAAGGGAGCCCAGCTGGCAGCAGGTGGAAGAAGACAGGCGGGCGTTGGACTCTCGCTGGCAGGTGAGAGTCAGCTAACAGAGGGTGGACATCAGAAATTTCTGAAAGGTCAAACTGTCCCATATGTGGATAAGACCTGGCATAAAAAGGAGTGTCTCAGTAGACTCTGGAGCAGAGAAAGAAGGTATAGTAAAAAAATAATCATTTTTAGGCTCAACAGCCTAAGCTAATTAGAGCCCAGCAGGAAGGAAAATTTTCAAGTAAGTGAGAACAAACCATTATGATCAGACTCCTTTTGCTTTGATTTGTTTTACTTAAAAAAGAACAAAAGCAGAAAACTGAGAAAACTGTGGATTAGTCTTCTCTTTTTTGGAAACTGGGGTTCAAGGAAAGACATAGATGACAAAACCCTGCTGAGTTGGATCGAGCAATGGAAGGAGGCCCAGCATCTGATGTAGGGAGGATTTTGCAAACGGAGAGGGATCAGTGAGAACAAAGAAGGCCTGTTTATTTCGTTTGTCTAGTAAACTCTTTTTGCTGAATTTTATTCCACAACACAACTGTTGGCCAAAATGCAGCTAACCTAATTCCACTACAGCGTAGCTTCCACTGACATAACAGTAAAGGGAACTAGATTTTTAGAGGCAACAACATTTCCACTGGTGTTGCAGCTGCTGAGTTACTACCGAAGGCTTTTCCAAGTGACAGTCTGGGATTTATCACTTTCCCCAGCTCTGCAGTCATTTTCACCTGGAACCTGTTGCACTCAGCAGGCCAAGCAGTCAGCATAGGTTACAGGCTATTGGAACCCAACTGCTGGTGGAAAAGTAAGTATTTCAGCTAGATCGCTGCCCTTGTGTAAAAACAAAAGATTATTTGGTAAATGGCACTTGCAAACCTAATATTTCCAGTACTGGTGTGTACTGTAGAGGTTGCACAATGGGGACTTGTACTGTCCCTATGTTTTGGGTCACTGGATGCACAAGGCTGTTGCCAGTAAAGCCAATGAAGTATGAAACCAGAACCCTTGTAGCAGGAAGCATATGCAAGATTTGCCAAATCATTATGGCCCAGCTATTTAACGTGGCCTTGGCTTACTCAGCAGAATAAGCCTTCAAAAAGAAAGACATAGCTGGCAAAGCCACAAAGCTATTGATTAAACAAAAATTGTGTTGTCTGGGAGTTTCTAAATGACTGTCATTTGCCTGTTTGGTGCAGTTTTATTATGTTAAGTAAAGCTGTACAAGATGCTCAAAAACAAAGAAATTAGAGGGACTGCAAGAGAATGTTGTTTCACTAGGGATTACACAGAAATCCTTCACAAAGCGTAGAGTAAAACCATAGAAACCCTTGCCCAGAACCACACTAATGCTTGCCACAGGAGTCCAGAAAGCAATGGGAGGTGGACATTCCCACGCCCAGTTCCAATGTGCTTACACTCCAATACTGTAAATAAACTATCAAACTTGGAAGATACAAGGGTGAGAAAAGAAGCGCACAATAAAGGGAAGGTACCCCACCACCACGCTAGGATTAGCAGGTTTAGTAACTGCACCTGTATCTTGCAAGTTTTATATAAAACTAAGAAAACCCACGCAAAACCAGGCCTATTATCCAGAGTCTGGCACATGATACTACTTGAACCTCTCCATTTCTCCTTCCCAATCTTCTTTTTCTCTATGTGATTTCTGTATGTGATTTTCTTTATGTGACTTTTCTCTACGTGATATCCTATTGTCATTGCAAAAGCAGCTTGCCCAGACAACGTTAATACAAAATGGATATTCTATTTCTGGGATTCAAATTAACTTGCTCAGGCATCATGCACTGTATTACGCTGGGCAAACACACCTTCTGTTTAGTGGTGCTCCATCACTACACCTCTTCCTCAGGTCAAACCATCCATGCTTGCAGAGGTCTCCAGTGATCTTTTTTTTCTTTTACATATGTTTAGATCTATACCTGTCTTTGATCTCTGCTTTCTTTTGACTAACTTCAGACACACTTTTCAGAAAGCTATTACTGAGCTACTAGTATGAAGCTACTTAGGTATGTAATAACTTTTTTTTGGTCTAAAACAGACCCCTCGATGTGTTACCAAACGTGGAAGAAGCATCCCCTCAAATTTTAGGCTATTCTCTCTCAAAACCAGAATATGTTATTAAAGAATTGCTTCAACTAGATCATACCGATTCTGCTGTACAAACATACATGATGAAATAGTGTTCCATTATGTCCTTTCAGAGTTGTACAGAGAAGGGCAACTTAACTGTGAAAATGTGCTTGCAATTATCTGTGGAAGAAGAATGAAACCTGGGAGGAGGGGAACAACCAAAGGGAGCCTGGGAACAGAGAGAGACATTCCACAACAGATTTACAACACAAATGGCAGAAAATAAAATTAGCAACTTCAGGGTGGGTACAGACTGTTGCCAGCATTTTTGGCCAGCCTCAGGGTATGTCTACACGGCAGTCACTCACTCCCAGCAATCCTGCAACTGCAATATACAGGAACAGTGACGTGCTCCTGTGAGATTTAAAACGGAGAGTGCTGGTAGTAGTAGAATATAGCTGAGGCAGTAACAGCCTGAATCAAACTACCCAGCTACTCAGGAAGCCTTGGTGCAGCAACACAGTGACTAGTACCTGAGCTTGCTAGAGTAAAGCTTGCATGGGATTGCCTCTGGCACCAGTCCTCCTTGGGATCCAACTGACCTTTATTTTCAGCCCCTACAAATGCAGACATATGAATTCCAACACATCATGCCTTCTGCAGTATGGTCAGAACAGCCACACGGGGTTTTACGAAGGCACAGAGGGAACTACACCATAGCTCTCCACCACAAGACAGAATCTACATCCGTTGCCAGCAATGCCACTGGAGACGTATATCCACTCGCAAGACAGATCCTGTCAGCCACAGGCTGACACATAAATGGATACTACCCTACATGCCCACAGGATGGGCACCTCTTTGCAAGGTCTCTCTCTGGTAAAACACTCATGCACAGGAGTAAGATGCCTGCGGGCACATGTTAAACTTAGAGTCTTTAACTACCTGCTGAAATACTACCCTTTGCATAGGGGTTTAAAATCAAAGTTAAAATTGAAGTTGTCCAGATAACCCTGAAACTGAGACTTTGGCTCTTCTACATGTTTGATTCTGCAACTTTAGTAACGTTGGTTATAATGCCTTTTGGGAGGTAAGAAGTTATCTGGGGACAGATTGCTTCCTGGCAATTAATTGGTATACTTTTGCAATAGCAATGAAGAAAAAAAAATCCACAGAAACTCAGGTCAGGCAGAACCTGCCTGATAAACGTGGGAATAACTCCCGCCTCTGCTACACTTCGAACAGCAGTCACAAGGTCTGCCTTCTTTTCTGTGACTGATCTCGCTGTCAGCACCGTAACACTCTAGGATCCTACTGAATGTTTTGCTCATACTTCTAAAAACCAGCTCTTTACAAATGCCATGAAGAAATCCTGGCATTTGCCATCATTACAATGCAGATGGTGAAAAGAGTAACATAGAGCAGAAAAAGAAGCCCAGATGGGAGCTTTTCTGAAAAACAGGGTTAATGTTTAAAGTCAGCCAGGATATGAACTAGGCTTGGCTGCCTAGATCGGTAGAGCCGTGCATTCAAGGCTAGACTACAATGTGCTGCTCTAAAAAAGACAAAGGGTTGTTTGGGTTTTTTTCTTTGAAAATAGCTTCTCTGCTCCCACATCCTGCACCTAAATGTTATAATCCCAGGATAAAATGAGAGAATTTGTAGCAAAGGTTTGTAGAAATTTGAAATTTGTAGCAAATTTCTAGAACCACTCCGCTTGCACCACTACCATGATTTGGCTGGCTGGTTCCATTACTGCCGGCACTGCGCTGACTGGAATCACAAAACAGACTGCTTAAGAAAAAGAAACAGTTTTACATCAGCACAGTGTGTGCTCTGCCGCACTACCTGACTGCTCAGATCTGTATCCCATTTACTCTGGTGGTCCTCAGCTTCCGCATGAAACTTTCCATTTTTAAAATGCATTATGACCAAATCTTTATAAATTGCAGGGCAGGGGAGGAGGGGGAACTGTTAATTTCCTGTTTAGTTCTTATGTATGCCTGCACCACACTGACCTGGCTTTGCCAGTGTAAGTTGTCACAGGACATTATTCTGTACCTATTGGATCTGCTCAAGACACATTCCCCCTCAGCCTGCAATATCTTCACATTCTGCGTTACAACTATTTGCATGACAAAATCTCTCTGCTGGGTGCTGCACTAGTCAGATCAGGGAGGCAAGTTTATTCACTAGTCTATTAGCATAAATATCAGGCCACAAAGGGAACATACAGACAGTGCTTTTCCCCTACCTGCAACACCGCTATTGCTTGAGACACACCACAAAGGCCATACTTAATTATGCAGCAAATAATTATGCACCCTAAAGCCATTTTAGCCATCTATCAATATTTAAAGTCTAAAGCAAATAATGATACTGGACAGAAACTTGCCAGTTCTAAACTCTTCTCTTGGCTGATTCCAAATCCAGAGCTCTCTGCTTTGTGCACTATAGGCTTTTTACCTTTGGACTCGTTTTTGTCCTCATCTGTTTCAGCTTCAAGTTTGAGGCCATGCGGTTTCAGACTGTTGGCAACAGACTGCATCTTGCTTATTGTCAGTTGATTTTGATTCGCTTTCTTAAGGGCATCTGACATGGCGTGGCTTCCAGCCATACCACCTCCAGCTATTCGCTCAGCATCTAGGCAGTGCCAGGTTCTGCTAGCTCATGAATGGGAATCTTCCCTACCCACCCAAGCCTGCCCCCCATCCCACAACAGGAAAGCCAAGGCCGTTGAAAGAAACAGGAACGGCAACAAAGCTGGCATTGTTGTCCTGAAAAACCACTGGCTACAGCCCACCCGCTTCATTTAGGGGATAATGGATATAGGGATGAATCCCAGCTTTTGTTTAAGAAAACTTATTTGCCTTTTTCTTTGGAGAATGACTTGAAAATGGTAACAATGTCACTGCTGTAGGCAAAAAGAGAACCAGGGGAGGGGGAAGGGGCACTATTTTTCTAAAAGTCACAGTTGTTCAGGGTGGTCTTTGGGGTATGAATTTCAGATCAACTTCACGCTGGTGCAGTTCACGGAGGAGGAGGGAAGCACCATTCAGGATCCTGTTGAGAACAGTAGGGCATTTTCAAGCTCTTACTGATGGAGTTGCCCTGCTAGTCTGAGGAAAGATGAAAGTAAGAAAGTGTTGAGCATATTAAGCTACTTATAGTATGAAGAACTTGAACTTACACTTCTTAAGATTTCAGGGACCACTGTGATCTCTGTGTCTTCCTTTTTGTATAGGTCAGAACACAGTACTCCACTCAGCAATCCCTGGATAAAAACCAACTCACTGTGGTTACATTCAAGTGTGTTATTTTTAGAGACATCCACTATTGACCACGCCGAATGAAGGAACGAGGCTTGCTGAGGGTCCTGTCTTGTATAGTAAGAAGTTTGATTTGCAGCCTCATCACATATTCAGTGGTCTCTACCCTGCCTGTTACCTTTTTTTAATAGCAAAATTCTTCTCAGGAAAAATTGTATCTAAATACAAATGGATGCTCCCTTTCTGTCCATGGAACAAAATTATCACTCCAAGTTTGAAGATATAAATACAACAGGTAAAAGTTATATCACTTATTCCCATCATCACGCAACAACAACTCTATAGGTTAAACCTGAAGATGAACTTTTATAGAACCTATAAGGATCACCCTAATGGACCTAATTAATGATGTCTCCATGTTTTCACAGTGCAGCTGTCCATAATAGCGTTTTTTTGCAGTGAGTCCAAATGACATTAGTGGCAGATTAGGAATCTGACACATCAATTAGTAATCCATTCACTTTTTCCAAAGTCTACATCAGAAACTATTTGAATGCCAAACTGGGCTTGTGATCTCCACAGACATTTGTTAGTCTTAGGGCAAGAAGTAATAAATCTCAGCTTTTCTACATTCATAAGGAAATCAGCCTTCAATAAAGCTCACCATTATGGCTCTCCAAAATTTATATTTTTGCCAATATGGATGTAATTTTTGCTTGGAACCTTTTCTTTTTCAATTAAGAAACTTGCACCTAGTTTTCCTTAGTTTTCATTTTTAAACCTGAAGCTCGTGTCAGCTTCTTTGTCTTCATGTCTGCAATGTGTTTCCTTACATTCCTTACAGTCACTTAAACAACTAGAAGTTTGTAGGTGATGTGTGCAAACAATCCTTCTATTTGCACAAGACATGGTGAAACAGGACTGCTCAGAGCATCCTGTTGCAGTTCAAAACCAGACAAATAAGGAGAGCTCTGACATCAAGTAAGGTCAACAAAAAGACTCCTGTTGACTTCATGGCCAGAAACGCACCAGTAAATTGACTAGACTTTGAAATAAGTAACTAAGCCACTGATGGATGACAGTATAGAGAGATGATTTTGATGCTCAGGTTGGGTGATGAGAGACAGATGGCATTTTTTCCCCTCTGTTTTGATTTGGCACACTGGTGTTTGATTTATGCATGCTTATGGCTGGTCTTAAGCAAGGGAAGAGGGGGCAGAAGGGCTGGAGGGCTTGCTCCAGTGTGTGATAGAGAATTGCAAGTCATTGTGAAACAGGCTAACCTGGAACATGTCCCCAAAACACCTGTGGCAGCAGAATCCTGCCAGCAGCTTCTGTAACTTAACCCAGCTAGCTCCTTCAGTTGGAGACCTCCTGGCTCACTTGCCTTCCCAGAGTTCCCCAGACACCTTAGGTCCCTAGACTGGCTCTTACAGACCCTCCAAGCCCCTCCAGTACTTAAATACTCTTCCAAGTCTCTCTTGCCTGACCCTGTTCTAGTCTCTTCTCTCTCAGTAAAGTGGCTCATGAGGCAGCTCTGTTAGAAAATGCGGTCTCCTTTGTCATTTGTCCTTCTTCACCTGCAATCTTCACTTAAGCTCTCCATCTGTCCCCAAACTGGATCTGAGTTTCCTGGAGCAGAAAATTCTCTGCACAATAGCACACTCTAAATCCTCCAAAATACTGAACCCAAGCCATCCTCTGTCAACCTCTCTAGACATCTCATACCCACCTCTTGAAATAGTTTTCCAAGATGGAGGCAAAGAAAGAAAACAAGCAGAGAAAGGACATTATGGTCTTACCGCCAAAATTGCACTCAGAAAAGAAAATGGAGTTTGCTATTTTCTGCAGAGATGGAAAGCTGTATCCGAAAGCATTATATTCCCTATTTATGTTGTGGATTTTTTGCAAGGCATTATTAGAAGGAAGCTTGACAGCTCTGCTGGGAAACTTGGCAAACACTGGGGCAGACCAGTCTCACTCTTTTACACAGCTGGATTTTCTGCAGCTCAAGTATTTTTCCCTCCTGCTCTTGGCCCATCCAAAGATGAGTGCTGAATTTCCCTTAACATTACCCACAGGTTAATTTGTTATTAAGTTTAGGCTCAGTTTAACATCTTGGCATGCAATTTAAATAAAATCAAAACCAAATGTCCTTCATTTCTGCTGAAACCACCCTCGGTTTGGCTCAGCTGCCTTTGGTGTCACTGAAGGGTGAACAGGAGATTCATTTTCGTCTTGTCATTTTTGGTAGTAACCTAAATATCCTCCATGCAACTTTGAAATACATTGCCATAAAGTAATTATTTGTCATAGAGTGAGATTGGCCAGAATCTGAACACGATACATTGGCTCTGACTTAGCTGTCAAATACTTGTTACTGTAGGAAAGGAAGATACAGCACACACCTAAACAGTAGGAGTCCAGAAGGGTGCAGACAAAACTTCTGCACAACTTCTTACTAAAGGAACAATGGTGGGATTTCCCACCTTCCGTCCAGAGAGGCTAAAGGAAAGAGAACTTGAAAATCCCAAAGGTACGGCCCTTGCCCCTGTATAAATTTATTCCTGGTCTAATTATATACCTTATACAGCCTAACTGTGACACAGTGCAACCAGAGTGAGGTCAATGGAAAGGGAAAAAAAGCTCATAAGTATTATGAGTAAGCGCATATTACACTTAGTCTGGAAAGCAGTGAATGTGGATGCTGACCTTTGGGTTAACTCATTAACTGCACTAAGATGATGCAGGTGACTCTTCCAGTCAATTTTGTTCTCTTCTGCTAATGGGATATTTACAGGCAGCTTTAAAAAGTCTTCGAAGTCACCTGCAGAAATTACCTGGTAATCTCATTCTGCAAATTTCTGTCTGACTAGGAATTACCATGTTCTTTGCTGTTTTTCCAGTCAGTGTTCAGTGTGTTAGTTAGCTGCGATTGAGCTGATAAATCAAGTTATATGATTTCTTTCTGTTGATCAGATAATACTGCTTAAGTGTATTTCCAAAACGCCCTTTCCAAATGTTTACACTTTCAGCCACAGTAGATCACTTCACATGCAGAGATGAAACCATTACCAAAGTATTTAACAATTAAAATACTTGATATAGACACCTGAACTTCAGAGAAAACTTACCAAGTTCAAAGATTTTGAAGTTGATGTCATTTTTGTGGACCTATGCTACAGCGTAAACAAAAGCAGAATTTGTTTCTACTACCATCAGTCATTTAAGAGAATGAGCTGTCTTTGTGCTACTCAAAATCAAAACGTAGAATGGAAAATACGTTTTAAACAAATAGAAAGATTTATGTGTGCTGAATGGAGTATTTACATAAACCTCCTGAAAATTAAGTTATTTATCAATCTGCTACATTTAAGAAGTCATAACAAACATGCCACACTAGTAATTTCACATGTATGGTTTTAAATAAAAATAAGCTACAGTGGCATCAGTAAAGAAAGAAACAGAAGGACAAGTTTCTTACTTGTGCCCAAGTTCATGTGCAATTGTAAATGCCAGGTTGAGACCGTTGTCCTCAGCAAGAACACACTTTCTCTTGGCACTGCAGACACCTCCCAGGTAAGCAATTCCTGCAACAGAAACACAGAGAACGTTCCCATCAGAATCAGTGAAACAGCTCGTTCACTCAAAACATAGAGCAGTCACTCAACCAAAATGATAAAAAATGTGCCCAGCAAGAAAAACATTAGAGCCGTTGGCACATAAAATCATCTGAATATTCTGTTCATCAACTTACTGAATAAAATCAGTCTAGAATTTTGTCAGACAGGAAACAAGTTAAACACATTCACCTTCACTGCTTTAATTGGAAAATATATTTCACTGTCCATAGAGACTCAAAAATTCATCTAAACTTGTCTATTAATGCCCCATACTACAATGTAAGAAGATGCAGCAAAGTAGCCTTAACAAGTATTTAAATGGAGTTCTCCCTATTTTCAGAATAAAGCTGGGGAGAAGGAATAAAACAATAAAAGCAGAGACTCTCTGAAAAGATCTTACATTTTCCCTTATTTTTACACTTAAAGCAAGAGTGGCGGAGTCAGAAAAGCTGGCAAACTCTTCATGATGAGTCACAAAGCCAATGTAGGTGGCAGAAGTCTTCTATGACTTAGTGGAATTTAGGATTTGATCCCATGGACAATTGCACAGTACTCTCCAGGCCTGTTTGTGTGGGCACCACAAATAGTTATAGGCTGAAGTAAAAAAGGAATGAAACTTCTGCTATGGAAAAACAATAGTCCTCATATGCCCTTCCTGCATCCAGATCGTCCCCTGCAGAAAGTGCCGTTGTACTTGGAAACATTGTGATGGCACCACGGGCCACACACAGGACAAACTGCTGATGAGATTTTGTTTCATCTGCCACCTAGAAACCACAGTTAAGCCACTGGGAATTATGCACAAAGATTAAAGACAGAGACAGAGCCTAAGGATGTCACCACTTATATAAGTCCTCCACTGCTAATTGGGCACATCTCAAAAGCCGCAGAAACAGTTCAACTGTGCATACAAAACAAGATTTCCAGATAGCATGAAGTAACCTAAACGCTGAGTTCATCCTGCCACTTCATACATCCTTCTGCCATTCTGGAAGGAGGGGAAGCGTAAAGACCTTCCACAGCTGTCTGTCAATTTTTTCACAGCAGATATATTCGCTTATATTTAACAGAAAACAAGAAATCTGTTTCCTCACTGTAATACTGTTCCTAGAGGGGCAGCTAGGATCTAGCTGCCTTTAAGGAGCAGACCACAACCATGCAATGGAGACGTGATCTCCAGGTTGTTTTTTTTTTTCCTCCTGTCAGAGAGACAACGCTGTGTTTATCAGGGTGCAAATGGTGTAAAACTTTAGACCTGGAAGAAGTCCAGTTCTGTTTTTAGGTGTTTTGACAACAATATGGATATGGATGTTTGTTGCCAGGGGGATTCTGGATGGAATGAAGGGATGGGCAATAGCCTTTTAACTCAGCACTAGCAGCAAAATGAAGGCAGTGCAGAAATCAGACACTAACATTTGCTTACTTTAAAAGTGCTGACTGTGGAAGGCTAGACTTACACCACATGCAAGAAATGAAATCAAGATTTGATTTTTTAAATCAACGACCATAGAAGGCTGGATTTCAGCACTCTTCTTAAACTGACTTGCTTTTTACTTGCAGCACATTCATAAGGATGTCGAGGAATTGCTCAGGAAGTAATATGCTGCTTTGTGAGAGAGATTGAGACCTCAATCCACGCACCTGATGGCCTAATGGATGGGTCACAGAACAGAATCTCAGCTGCAGGTGTCTGCAGTGTGTCTTGGGCTATGAAAGTGCCTTCTGTTTCTCTTAAAGATCACAAAACATTTCTGGTTGATTTCTGAAAGGAAAGCAGGTATTTCTCCTGATTTACATCTGCTACCATGCACCTTTATGGTGACTTACAAATAGTAATACCCTCACCGATAACAGTCTTTTGCTTCCAACCCTACTTGGGATCAGCAATTCCTGGGAATGCTTTTGGCAGAAGGAAAATACTGCATGGGAAAATGTTTGTTTATTGTAAAGCCAATAGCAGAAGGCCTGAGATTGAGAGCAATTGTCAGATTTTGGTTAAAGGGAAGCAAAAAATTGAATATTTTAGTCACAAAAGATGAAAAGGAACAGTTAGGTGACTCAGCCAATCCTCTGCTTCTTCAGATTTGTGCCTTTGTGCATTTTTGAGTTCTTAAATCCCCTCCCAGTGTGCATACACGAAACAAGGTACTTGGGAGGAAGGATGCTTCATGCCAAATTGCCAATCTACTCCATAGCTGCCCCTCCGCTGAAGCATACTGTGTTGTCACAGGAGACAAAACTGTGATGGCCCATTGGCTGCTGGTAAGCCTGATCCCCAGCTGCGAGAGAGGAAAACTAGTGAGGGCTGTTGAGTTCACCTTCCCTCATTTGCTTGCTCAGCCCAGGCTCTCCCCACAGAAGTTGTGACCCTGTGGTACAACTACCATCTACTCAAAAGTTGCTCCTGGAGATCCTTCTGCCTTTTGGGGAGGAGGCAAACATAGCTTGTAACAAACTGACCCAACTCAGCTGAAACACACCTTTAAGCAGGGAGGATATTTTGGTTACCTTTCAGCAGTTTTAGGTACAGCCAACAGCAATGACCAGAGCAGGATTCTTACTGAAAAGTGTTTCATTCCTATTACTAAACCTGATTATTCCACCTTTATCTTCCATTTAACCAGTGCCAATATATATCTCAGTTGTATCTGACACATGAGGTTTTAGCTGAGAAGCAACAAAACAGTATTGCATATCAAGCTCAGTGGTCAATCGTGCAAACCAGTTTAGCTTGAAATGATTCATCCTAATTTCCTTCTGATAAATTTCATAAAGTGAGGCTGAGTCAATGTTTGCTGTCACTTGGAGATGGAAGGGGGCAGTATTTCCATGTTTGGAAGATGTGGTATAGCAAAATAGTCTAGAGCTCTGTCAATATATTAAGAGAGGTTAAATATAAATTAAAATGTCAAATACATTACCTCAAATGGAAATTCTTCTGAAGTCTTTGTTTAGTGGTTCTAATTCCCACTGAAACTGACTGGCAATAACACTGTTCTGTGCTCAAAGTCTCATTACTCAAAGGCGAAAAACTAATGACTGAGGATTTGTACATCTACCAGTGGCTGAAAAAGGGACTGTGGCTCAGTTACAGACTCTTAGTTACCTTATTTTTATTATTTATTTTCAATGCTTAATATGAATCTTGTGTGGCCATTTTATAATATTTGCAATGATGAATTTAAAAATGTAGAAATCTAAAATTACTTTATTGTTACAATTATTAAAGCCTTCTGTTGCAGTGGAGCCCAGAGATCAGACAACATAGGAACAGAAGGGGACTGGGCAGGGAAACTCATAATTCTAGAAAAGCAGACAGCAGAAAACTGCAGAACATGAAATGACCTCAGTAAGAAGTCGAGCTCATGAGCTGCTGAGTGCTTATTAATAAACAGTGATTCTGGAACAGCAAACCAGTTATAACAAATTGTTATAACAATTTGAGCCTGAAAAAGCTTGCCTCAAAAATGTTTTTGAAATATATATTTTCTATCAAACTATTTCCTAGGACTATGTTTTTCTTTTGGACCAATATATTTTCCCATTAATTCTTTCATTAGAACATAAATAACAAATATGCTATTGATCTGCAAACATAATACAGTTCTTTAGTAAATATATCTGAACCATTAAGATAAATGCAATTTTTTTGTAACCCAATATAATGATCCATATAATTGATATGTAGAGAAAAATACACCTTTAACCAACAACAATAGTAGCACGATGACTTGGTAGCTGCATTAATATGATTTATTTTCTTCACTGGGATGAATGGAAGCTGCTGTTTGCCTCTTAAAATTCCAGATTTTTATCTGAGCCTTTCAAGTCTGCAGAACTGGAATAGAAAATTCATGAATTCAGACATCTTTGTGAAAAATCCTGGCATGCTGTGATTCTACCAGGCTGGGAATAATATAAGAGGAACTTCTCTTATTTGGTAATTTTGCTTCTGGCCCTATCTGGGAGACAAGTGTGTGAAAATGAAAAATAGGGAAGAAAGTTGAACTGTGGTTTGTTGGGTTTTGTTTAAAAAAAAAAAACAAACCCACACTTCTCCTGTGCTCATGCAAATACACAGGCAGTGGTTTTCTTCAGGGGAAAAGTCGTCTTTATCCTTCCAGATACACCCCTAACTACCAGCAATTACCACAAATCTATTTTTAATATAAAAAAAAAGTCAAGCAGGAGCATCAGTGGTAAAGGGAAAGGAAAGCCAATTGCTATTTTTACTATTACCAAGTGTGAGGGTTTTTTCCTTTCTCTCATGAGAGATTGCATAATTACAGTCCATAACTTCTGTGCTTGGGTTTGAACACGCAAAGCTATCTGCACTTCCACAGCAAACCTTAGGACACAGGCAACTGTGTAAACTCAGATTTATCCAAAAAGTTGTAATACATAAACAGTTTGCAGCTGTTGGCCTTTCTGCCAGCTAATGAGCCCTCTGCTTGCAGTATCTCTAAGGGGAATGATTACATTTATCCTACCAGCTCAGCTAGGCATTAGGATATTACACACTTGCCACAGTGATAGCCAAAGCTGGAAGAAGGCAAGTTCTGGTGCGTGGGTTCACATTTCATCCTATTTGAAACACCCAGGGCTTCCTTCTGATGACTGTGGAATATTCACTCAGCAAGTGGTTTATCCAGGTACTCCAGCTTTCAACTCTCTAATGTCTTGTTTTCATTGCACTCCTAATACTTTAATCTCTTCTTTTGCCAGCCACCTCTGGATACAGAACTTTTACTTGATTAAAACTTGGCTAGCTTTCCTCTTCTCAATGTATTTGCTGTTGGGAAGGGAGCCAGACTTGAAGTCCTGAAGTCTGCTTGGCACAGATGGAGACTCACTGCATATCCACACGCACAGAGCAAACCTCCCATTCCCCACCATTACTAGTTTGGGGTTGAGCTGATGTTTTTCTCATCCTCCCACAATTTTCAATTTGTGCAGCTCACACATTGCCATCATTTACACTCCTGTAGCCTCTCTTAACATCCTACATAAGTAAAATCGGGAAAAACCTAGAAGTGATTCATTCTCTGCCTTCCCCTTCAATTGCAATGAAATGTTTGACAGAGATGCCCTGCCTGTATTTACACATCAAGTCAGTCACCAAGGGAATCTTTCACTGCTTATGACACTTAAAAATGAAAAATACTTTTCCTTTCTATAAAGCCTACATATAAAAGGTTCCAAAATTTTAAAATGTAGAAGTACCCACTAAACTGCCTCCAAGATATGTAATAACACAATCCCTGCTCTACAGCTGAATAAACAGCAGTCTCCAGAAGTCAGCGGTATCCAGGTGAAAAAAGGAACAGTATCCATGGAAGGACCCTCTCTAGCATGTGCAACACAGAGAGGCTAAGGTTGTTACCATGACTGTCCTACTGAGCCTCCAGTTCCAAGTTTGGTTTACAGGGAATATCCAGAAGAAGCTAACAGGGTGAGCTGTTCCTTCATTTTATGAGAATGTGCTAATTCAAAGCCAGACATGCAATTTTAGTGGCATAGATTAATTTGGCTTAACGCTGGATAGTCATCTAGATGCCAATTTCTGTTAATCTTGCACTAACAACGTGGTTTCCATTAGAATTTAATATTCACGTATGGAAACTTGTTTTCCTTAGCAATAATTTTCATTGTCACTGTATTTAATGAAAACCAAGCTGGAAACAATAAACGCATTATGAATCACAAGTACAGGAATTCTAGCACAACCATCCAATGCACAAGAGATAGCTACGGTCAGGTATGCAAACAAGTTAACAATCATGCCATGTGCTGTACCCAGTGCAAATCACAACATTTTGAACTCAAGTCTTTATATAGGAAGAGCTTCTGATGCCAAGGACCATCTGATGGAACAGGGTCCCAGACACTGCAAGAAGTCTGTCACAGCCTATTTCAAACAGGTCCCCCCGTAAGTATGAATTTACTCTTAAAGGGAATGTGAAATATGAAATAAGCTCAATCTCTATGTGCCTGAGAAAGAAATTTACACTGACAACAGGGACACAGTTTTTCCTCTGTTTGTACTTAATCAAAGGACAGAGAATACAACCCACTGTCCAGGGAAGAAATCAGTTCACAATTCTCTTGATCTTGTTGAGCGGCAGAACATCCCTCCCTGCTGAGAGCTTAAATTCCCTCCAGGGTGGGAGGTGGTAGAACCATATTGAGGAAACAAGGCAACATAGGACCGGTCCAAATACAACCCTCTAGGCAGGACTGGGTAGGCACTCAGATAACAAGGGAATAGTCAAAGTAAAAGCCCTCAAAAGGAGTTTTTAATTCTGCAGAATTTAAGCTAGAATACCATCCAGGCAGTTGTACTGTGTATATGACTCCCCTACTTTTAGCTGGTGGAAGAAAGTAGTGAAAGTAGCACTGATTTTTTTGAGCATTGGTAAGCCCATGCCATCTCTGCAGGCAGAAGATGATCTAGACTCCTGGGAATCCCAAGAAACCTCTAACTAAGGGCACTTGAGGTTCACTCCTCCGACTCTACAGCACACATTTGTTTTCATACAAGGTTTTCAAACTGGTATCCAAGTCCCCGTATATATTCCTCCCTGCCTCATGAGAAACTGGCAAGTACCCCACCAACTTTACCAAAAAGTGAGCTAAGATACAACATTCAACTAACTGGTGAGATTACACAAGAAGCCACCATTCTTCTGAGAATACACATCAGACTCTGACTTTTTTTATCTAGCCAACTTATTGCAAATGTGCCCATCATTACAGAATCCTCTTCTTACTTTGGAGAATCTACCTTATCCCAAATTTCAACATGACCCCTGTAAAATTGTTTCTTGCCTCCAAACCAGCATGACCTGCGGAGACGCAGCACACTTTCCCAGAACTCAGTGTACTCTCTGGCTGGACACCTCCCCTACGGGACTGACTGTTGTCCTGTAGTGCCCAATAAAATTTCATCTTCCCTCTAACTCTGAAAACACTGTCACTTCCAGTATACACAACTGCTGTCAGAATCCCAAAAGCCCAGCAAGAAAAATAAATAGCTGCAACAAAAAGCTTAGTTACTTTCTGAATCTCTTGATTTTCATTACACACACCCTGAAAGACTAACAAATAACATCTCTCCCTGATATTCACAATACTAGCTCTGATGTTTCTAGAGCTGATAACGTAATACTCCTCAGAACACAAGGTCCTAATAGCACAAATGAATGAAATAACACAGTACCTTTTATAGGGGATACTTTTCTGATTACCGGGAATACTTAAAGATACTTGGCATTGAAATATTGCTACGGCACCCAAGGGTCTAGCAACTGGCCCTGGATACCATTTCACAAAACTAGGACTGTAATTGTGAGAGCCAGATTCGAGACTTAGTCTTTGTGAAGTGACTGTGATTCAAGCAGATATAACCAAATCTCAGCCATGGCACCAGTGAGGCTCAGCAGAACTTCTCAGTTGACTCTTTCAACCGGTGCTGAACTCTGAGCAGGAGTGTGCTGCTCCCACTCTTCAAACAGATTAGCTGACACCTAGCTGGGGTTTGGCTATGCAAGTTGCCCTGCTCTATACCTTTCCGATAAAAAGGCCTTTGAGAGGCTAGATCTTTTCATGTCTGTAAACCTGCAAAGAAGGCAAGATTCTGCAAATCTTTAGACCTTAAAGGAGCGCTTTTGCTATCTTCTTTTTCTCTTTCTTTAATTGACCTACAGGACAGCAATTAATGGAACATGTGGAATCCCTTCCGCAGCAAGGCCAACTCTCAGCTTTATCTTTCAGTCTTTCTGTGGGGCTTTTATGTTTCCTGGGAACCCTCCTGTGGTTTTCTAAGTTTAATGGATGAATCATTTATCTGCTCCTTCACTGATGTGCCCACACACAGACGTTTCTCAAGATGTCAAGAGCCTTATTCTAATGCTACTTGCATTGGATTTACACTGTGCTAATTCACTGATTTTAGCAGAGCCTCTCCCAGTGTACAAGGGGTTGCCCAGACAGTTGAAAAGCCCCAGAAATCGAGACCTCTCATGACTTAAGGGTTAAGTGTCCTTACCCAAGCTAGTAAAAAGGTCACTTCACATCCCAAATGCATTGAGATGAAGAAAGAGGACAGAAGTTCTAACACCTTTTTGGCCTGGAAGAGTCTTTAACAAAAAGCCTAAAAAAACATAACAGGCAGACACCGCATTACGCTAGCAAAGAGCAGACAACCTTTGGAAACCCCCACAAGTTTGGCATGGGCATCTTTGAACACCACATTCCTTTCCAATGCCATTCAACAAGGATGTGTGATCACAAGCATAAATATTCACCACATTGACAATGTCTGAGGAGAGGTATGGCATTCACAGTAATTCAAGGAAAGCTGGAAACAAGTACACTGGTTAGCCTCATAGAGCAGATATCCATCAGGAATGACACGGGTATCACTGATCTTGCCTAGGAGCAAGGGAATGCATTAAAAGACCACCAGAAGTTCTTTCCAGCTCTAATTTTCTAAGCTTTTACAATAAAGCACTGGAATCTAAGACCTCAGCAAAGAAGGAGATTAAAAGAAATACACTGTTTATTTGACATCTGCTCTTTGTTCAGCATGACATCCTCTATGCCATTAACATGACTCCTCCCTTTCAGCAAACCCTTGCTTCCCTAGATGACAGCACATTAATAAATCCTCTCCATCTAAAGTGACATGAGGAGTGGCTTAATTAACTGGAGCAGAGGAAGCAGGGTATCATCTACATGTTTACTCTACTTTGATATGCTAACAGCCACATTCCAGAGAGCTTCTCCCACATACTCCCCAGCAACAGGAGCCTGGGCTGCTGCTGAATGCAGATCTCGAACAGGCAAAAACACAGTTCCTTTCTGCATTCCTGTTTCTCTAGTTATATATGAAGTTTTGGATATTTAGTCCAAATCAAACCACCATTCCTGAATGTAGATTCCCAAAACCTGGCAGCTAATTCACCATCTGTTTATAGGCATCATTACACAGTGCTGAAAATCTTCATGCTCATGCACACACGTAGAAATACATGGGCTTAATTACCCAAAGTAAGATATATAACAACAGCTGTACTCCTGTTAAGAGGAAAGGCAGGGAAAGAACTAGCTAAGTGGATCCAAGAGAAGTACTCCAGTTAGGGAGGGATTGATTGAGTAGATAATTCAACACATAGTGCTGGGAAGTATACAGAAGCCTGGCATAATTCAAATTTAGTGAACAAGGGAGAAAGACAGATGGGAAGAGATTAGGGATTCAGAGAAGACAGGGACAGAAATGTAGCAAATGGAGGTAATATGGGTTTTCCAGAAGTCTTCAAGAAACATGACTTTGATCTCATAAGCAGCAGGGAGTCACTTCCATGGGAGGCAGGGGTCAAGGAGGGCAGGAGATAAGATCAGAAGCAAAGATGAGCTCTCTGAGAACTTCTGTGTGTACTTACTGCTGGAGAAAAACGGATCTACAGCCCTGGGTCATATGTTTCTGGCATCATGGGTTCACCTAAGGAAAGGTAGGAGCTGGACTGCAACAAGGTATGATGAGGACACTGAAGTATTCAGGCAGGGAGGCCTGAGCCTTAGTCTGGGTAAAAAAATGGCACATAGCACAAGGAAAGGACTGCTGTTAGAACTGGTCTATAAAAAAGCAATGGAAATCAGCGGGATATAAGCTATTGAAAGAAAAAGAGACAGGCATAGGGGACAAGGTTGTTCAAGGGTATCTTACACCAAAAAGGAGTAAGATCCAGCAGAAGTCAAGAGAGATCTGATGCTTTTGAAAGACTACAGGAATATGTGACTGTGAACTCAAAAAAACGTCACCAACAACTGTGAAACCAAACTGTAAATCAGGATTTGGATTCTGTCCCTTGAAAGTCACCTCTGGCTGGGTCTCAAAGGCATTTGGATTTTAACATCTTCTGTTGGCCTCATTTTGTTAAGTGGATGTAGACTGCACTGCAGAGATGAACCTGCTGGTCCTTTCTACAACCTGTTGTAGAACCAAACAGGATCTTCCCTTTTCACATGCATGCAAGTATTGGCATGATGATATGCAAAAGACAGGCAACCGGCCAAGGCAACAGGAGGACTCAGCACTTGATTCAGGATTTTTGCAGGTGTGTGAATAACTGTCTTTCATTTCAACAGCTGAAGGAACGAGACACGGGATAGAAATGAGTCCACATCTCCTCACCTGCTGGATGGCTTGACAAGAGGAGAGTGCTCCATCTGTTCCTTCTCTAAACAGCCTTCGTGAGTCTCACTTTCTCAGATGTTATTAAAAATCAAAATTGTTTCAACATTTCATTTTTTTTCATTTTGTCCCGTCCTATTTGGTGGAATAGGCCTGAACTCAAGAATTGCTTCAGTGTCCCCCAAGCTGCATCTTTCACGAAATAAATAATTGACCAAATGACAAAAAAAAAAAAAAAAAAAAAAAAAAAATCTCTGCCATGAGAAAGGAGGGCTACCGTGTTGCATGCTCACCACTCTCCCTCATGCCTACGTTCATTCACTAATACCCATCCTGTTCTCAGGATGGATTCCCATCTGAAGGTTATAATCGTCCAATAGATCAAAAAACAACCTTGGCATTACCTGCAATAGCTACAACTTTGCAGACTGTCTAGGGTTCCAAAACCAGCTTTGGGACTATTTTCATTTTACTTTTTCAGATGAGTTCTGTGACTTCCAGTTTTGAATTTGTCAGTTTGTCCCTGCAACTCATCTGAGCTATCTGCTTCAACAGAGGGCCCAAGTTCAGAGAGAATGAAGGGGAATGAAGAAAAAGATCAAATCAGAGCTTTTAATGAAACTGCTAAACAAAGGAAAATGGAATTCAGCAGCAGGGATCCTGAAGCCTTCAAATTCCTCAGTCTCTCCCTTCCAGAATGAAGAGACAAGGTCAGACTTGGCAATAAATCAGAAAAAATATTTGGAGTCTTTGTACCAAACAGCATCTGCTTTAAGAGCTAACAGTCAGGGTCCAGCATTCAGTTCCAGTTCTTTCTCATAATTGCAAACACTAAGAAACTCATGAGGCTATTCAAACAAATCAAAATATACTTTTAACAGTTTCAAGAGCTGTACTGAGCCATGCCTATCTCAGCCTGCTGTGGTGTTGGTACGGGGTGGGTTCATGAGCAAGGATCAGTCCTGCAATTGTTCAGCAACATTCAGCCCTGTATCATGTACAATGTTTCAGTGTCTGGAGAGTTTCAGCACAGTCTGCTGAAGCGGACAGCTTTGGAGATGGCTGAACACCTGTGCTGCTGATGAATGGCATTCTTCCACGGCTCTCAATTAAATTCTTTCCATGTTCTTAAAGAATGACTAAGCAATTGTTACTCCAAAAAAGTGAATGAATCTATACTTTTGAAACATGTTAATATTTAAAGCGTATTTTTAGGCGCTGTATGCGTGTCAAGCTGTTCTCTTGGCAAAATAAGAGCAGCTCAGGCGACTAGCAGAGCAGGCCAGCAGAACAGGATGATTCACAGAAATCAAACTCTGAACAGATGCTTTTCCAAATTGCTTCTGTGATACTTCTCAATTACAGCTCCTACATCCTGACTTACAGGACTGTCTAAGCTCCTGGCTTCACTTTGTCAAGCTGCCAGCCAACACACGCACTGATCAACTTATTTAGCAATTCTTGGTTCAGCCTTTCTGTTTTAATTCTTTGCCGAGTGCCTGATTCGAAAAAACTGACAAACCCAGGGTTTGTGCCCGATAACGTTAACAGGGTTGAGTTACTCTGCTGAAGTCAGAACTTGGGCTGAAAAGCTCGTACCATGCAAGAGAATGAAGCTGGTCCCTAATACCTCAGCAGTGGCTACTACCTTTGCTGCCAGGAGTAGGGAGTGAAAATGATCCTTCCACATAGGCGGGCAAGAAGAGGAGACTAAGGCAGTGCCCTAGCTCTGCTTCTCTCCTCACGCAGTACCACAGTGAGCATATTTGTTCTGGCAGAGCATGACAGTATGGTGGAAGCAGAGGTGACAAAATTAAAAAAAAACAACCCAAAACTTACTGCAAAATTAATGGCTTGATTTCCTACACCTTTGCATTTCCACTTGGGGTTTCTGATGTAAGTGTGGGTGATGCAATCTTCCCTCAGTGGCGGCATCCAGGGGAGAGGGCTTTCTCCTCTACTAAGTTTACTAATTTTCAGAAAACTTCCAAAAGCCTAATATTTCTGAGATCCGTATCCTCAAATTTGACTCAAATTGGCCGATGGGTTAAAAAGCTATTAGGGAAAGACTGTCACCGGGGTAGACAGACAGAAGTACAAAGCACACACGTTTCATACACACACTCACTAAATGAGGTTAAAATTACTATTAACCTAAAAGGCCCTGCTCTGGGTTCCCAAACAGAGCTGTACATTTCGACTGCCACCCCACTGGAAGGGAAGGACCTGCATGGTACTTTACACAGACATAAACACATCACAGCGCCAGCCCGGCAGAAGAGAAGTAATTCCTAATTTCAGAGGTAATGTAGCTGGAGGCGTTTTTAATATGTCCTGAATCTACTTTCTTTAGTACCTCTTTCTCTAAATTACTCAAAAATAAAATGTCACCTTTAAAGTAACACAAGTTAGAGAGAAATTTTCACTGAGAAAAAGACCAGCATGAGCTTTTCTCACACATAATAAAAAGAAATCTCTCATGTTCAAACTCCAGCTCCTGTGAAAGAAAACACAAATTTGGATGAATACCGCTGAGCTCCTTCTGATGATTGACAGCAACCAGAAGAGTCCCGGGTGCCTCACGGACACAAGTCAAGGCACAGTCCCAGTCCTGAGGCCCTTAAGTCTGAATTCAGAAATGACAGCACGTGAGGCTCATGGGGAGGCTGCACCTGCAGGCAGCACTAAAGAAATTTTCTGTCACGGTATCCTGCAGAAGCCAGCAGGACATTTCCATGCACGTGTGTTCATGTTATTGCTCTAGGTCTTTGTGCTAAAGTATCAGGACCAACAAGGGGAGAAATGACTCTTCTAGTCTCATGTGCCTCTAAATAACCCCCCCCTGGGAAGTACAGGAAGCTCCCACATACTTATATGCTGTCTGGGTGACATTTCCAGTTCTGAATCCTAGTTCTGTCCCTGATTGAAAACTACCTGCTGAGTCTGCACCATGGTTTGTAGGGGTTTTCTCAGCTGTCAAGCCCCACTCACTAAGTGGCTCGTGGAGAGAATTTGCAATGGTAACAGCTGTACTTTCCAGCTATGCGGATAGGATATTTTTGTATAAGCCTGCTTCGGTGCCCAGTGGCAGTGGCCTCCTGTCAGCTGCCATGTAATGAGATGCACTTCCCAACAAAGCCACCTGATTAATGACAGCATAAACAGCTTCGTGGCATTCACAGAAAATAAGTTGAATACACATTACATCTGATCTAATTGTACCAGCTATCACGATTACCATGGGCTTGATCAAAATCTTACTAAAATTAATAGGAGTATTACCACTGGCACTGGAGAAGGCGCATTAAGACATTTCCTGGCTTCTTTTACTTAGTTCCCACCCCAAGAAGACTGGTCTTTTTTACTTCACTGTAAAGCAAATAAACTATTTACTTCAGTGTTTAGACCATGTTGTGGCTCACAGACACTGGGGCACAAGTGGGTATTCTGCATCTCTGTAAACACACTAGTTCATTGAACAATTATGAGCTACAGTTTTCCCATGTTTGAAGATACAACAAGCAACAAAGATAAAGATAAAAATAGAGAAGAGAGGGATCGTTCTGAGATACTTAGTCAAAAGTTATTACTTTAAAAAAAAATCCCAAGGACCTAACCATCACAGCAAACACACATCTGCACTGCACTACAAACTGCAGTAGTCAAGATTCGGGGCCCATCATGGAAAGGACCAAACGCTCTCAGAATCCAGGACCTTTGCTCTGAGCAGAGAGCATCGCACCCTCCTCCATTGTCTGGTTTCAGAGAGACATCACAGAGAATGCAAACATGCGAAAGGGCTGTGCCAAGACCCTCTTCTCCTCGCTTTGCTCCTCAGAGGGAGGAGGGAAATGGGAAGATTTAGGTGAGACAGATAAACACACAGAAAGAAATCTGGGGCAAATCAGACAACATTAGTGAGACACAGGGAAGAAGAGACATGAAACTGAAACATAATTAAGTTATAAGACTCTCATGAGGGAACTGACATCTCTGAAAGAAAACTACAAAGCTTAGGACTTCAATAGTCCTAAGCAGTATTTTTCTGTTGCAGGACCTGAGGCCCAGGTTCAGGAAAGCATCTCTACCTCAGATGCTGCTTAAGTATGTGTCCAGATACAGAAGGTCAGGCAAGAATCACAGGGAAAGCTATCTGGAAGGACAGAGCAACTCCAGTGAACAATGCTGCTTTGCTGAAGTCCAAGTCAACAAACATTTGTAAGAGGTCATCAAAGGGATTAGAAGGAGCAGCAGTACTTCTCCAGAACTGATCAGGAGACAAGCCATAGGGCAAGAGAGGTGTAGGCAGGAATTTCATCCATACTTGGACCCAGACAAGATGAAGGTGGAGATAGTACTTTCTCTGACCACTAGACGTAGCTAGAAAAGAAGACAAACTAGGGCACAGAAGACAGGAAACGTGGATCTATAGGTTTCTTAAACAGAGATATAAAATATAATAAATATAAAATCTAAAATTCTAAATAGAAACCTAACTTTAATCTTTTACTTTCCTCTCATTTCAAGAACGACAAAGTCTGCTTAGACAGATGGACTCATTTTTGAGCATCAGTTTAACTTTCCAATAAATAAAAACATCCACACAGTTTCCTAACTTACTGGCCAGTTTTCTTATAAATAACTGCAGTGTTTACTCTATTTGTCTACTACAGCACAAATATTGCTGTACATGCTGGAGCTTGATGGATGACATTATTAAAACCAACAAACAGATCCTCAGCAGAACATTAATGTGTACCCAGCAGTCTAATTATGGTCAGACAGAGCCTTAATGCAAACAGATCAGGCAACATGGCTACACAAAAATGTATGACACAACTACATAAAACCAACAAATACCTTCAACCTGCTGACTGCTCATAACCACTAACTAAAGTAGAAATACAAGGCTAATTCCAAGCTAAGCAAACAGAGAAATCCCAGCATTCTACAAATCATGCTGAAAGAGTACAGAAGGAGAAAGATACTTGATGGGTTGGGTCTGGGATTATTTTTTTTTTTTTTTAATAAATTCAACATATTTCTATCAGCTGATCGAAAAGGTAAAGAGACTTGTCAAACTAATTCAGGCAAACACCTTGCAGATTATAGGATTCTGAATCTGAAATTTAAAAGTGTGTATAGCAGAATTCCTATGTCCAAATAAAATTCCAGGGGTTCAAAGGACAGTTTATATATATAAATACATATATATACACACCCCTCAGCGAGAACTAGACTAAAATGTCACCTTCTCCTCCAGTCACCTTCCTATCTAAGTTGGCAAGAACTTGATAAGGAAACCCCAGTATTTTCTACAAGGAAGATCTGGTCAAATTCAGGTATGTTAAATTCAAGGTACCCTGCCGTGCATTTAGAGACAGTAATTTTTTTCCAGAGTGGGCATTATCAAAAGGTGTATACATTCACACAAATGGATACAGAAATGCAAGCACATGCACATATATGCACATATTCTTGCATTGATCTAACCAGCAAGCAAAAATAAACAAAGAAAGAGGACCAATTTCTCTCCAGTCTGTATGACAACCCAGAGAATCATTATACCTCTTCAAAATAAATAATTGCTCAGAGGAAAGAGAAAACTAAGTTAAGCCTACCAGAGCCACTGATCACAGGAGCCACAGTGTATTCACTCAGGGTTAATGAAGATTGGTGTAATTTCCCAGGTAGAAACCCACGCAAACTGCAAGACAGCTGAAAAGCAAAAAGATCCTACAAAACGTAAATCTTGCACTGCATACCAGCCCTGTTGATTATTAATGCCTCCTCCCTCCCTATGATGTGCAAAATCACAAAATCTTATTTTTGACCTCATCAGCCTATCCATTTCTCAAAAGACACAAGCCCAGAAGCAACCTTTGTTCCCTGCAGTATTTGACTAAAAATTTTGAATTGGGAGAAATACAATGCACCTTTTATCAATACTTTTTTCTACTTACTCTTCAGGCCACTGAAATAAATTATTTCTCATGTTCCATGACGACAAACTTTAGACACTAACTACTGCACTGAAACTCCATCATAAGCTTTTAGAAAAAGCTAGGATAGTGAAGCCCACTGCATCTCCCCCCTTCACGTTCTGGCAGAAAAGTCTTCAAGAATTCCAACAAGTCACCGAGCCATGATCTTGCTTCCTTTCCTAGAAACCATGTTGGCTTTCTTTTATCTCTTTTTATCTGTTTGGCCTGTTTGCTTACCTCTACCTGTTTAAACTTTCCCAAGAAATGAGGTAAAAAGAATTGTTCGGTATTTTCTGGACATTAAACAGAGAAATGTGAATTTGCTGATTCAGCAGGCCAATCCTTAGCTGAGCATTATCTCCAGATGTTCTAAGGTGAGGCCAAAAGATGACCAAAATTATCCCAAAGACATAAATTCTAAGAAAATTATGAAGTTACCATCTTATCTTTGGACACAGTCTCCTGTGGAGAGAGAGAATCAGCTGAGATGGCTTACATGATTATTACCTGTGTTCTGCATCGTCCCTCTCTAGAGTTTGCTGTCAGGGAGAAGGTAAGGCAGGCACTGCTCCAAAAGGGAAGGGGAGATGAAATCGAGCATGATAAGGCAGGTAGAGGCAGTGGCCTCACTGACAAAGGCGCAATCCCACTGCACCTAAGCAGGGTGGGCAGTGAGGTTCTTAGCAGAGCTTTCCTGAAGTGCATTCCTCAAAGCTGGACATCTGAACCATTACCTAAGTTGACACAGGCAGCCAAACTCCCAGGAGGGCTGGGGATGCACTCAGGGCCCTGACATTTGCCATCCCTCTAATGCAGACGCATCCTGTATTCCCCTGAACTGCCATGGTTGACAATCCTACATGTTAATGCAAAATTATATGATAAGTCATCTTAGTCTTCTGTAACTGCTTCATCCTCTTTTTCAACTTCCTAGGTGCTTCTCTACATGTCTTTTCCAATTCTACAAGCAACGATTACTGAAGGAAGTTTAGCTGCTTGATTACTCACTCTTTATGATCTACCATTTAATAAATCACAGGATTCACAGTGTTGACATACAGAATTCTTGTCCAACAGTCACGTATAAAGGATTAAAATGAGGGCATGCTGAAATACGATGGATTTTTATTTACATGGCATGATCTTTCATGTGTAGGGTATCCAGATAAATTTGCATTTAAAGTTTAAATTCACTTTCACTATGGGCAACAGAGTATTTATGCCCCTTTTAATGGCCTAGTTGAGGCGTCCAAGTAGGTGAAATTTATGTATTTTTTCCTTTACAACCATAGCACAAAACAGTCACAGCTGATCAGCTTGGAGTCAGAAAACTATTAAATACAATTATATCATATATACTTCGCTGCATTGTAACCGTTACTCAGGTGTGGGAAAGAACCTTTAAAAATAAGACTGTATTTTTGAAGATTTTCAGTGGTGCAAAGTCCTGTTACATGCCCAACTCCTATTTGCATTATGTGTAGCACAATCACAACTGCAAGACTTGGAGCTTGTGCTGAGGCAGTGGGAGAAATGTTAAATAGAAACCAACAATATTCCAACTGACTTTCAATCTATTGAGTACACTTGGTGCAGCAAAACCCTTCCAGGACCAGACACACTGCAAAATAGGCTAAGCATTATACTAGGTGATGTTACCAGATAGTTAACTAAAGTTGAAAAAAAACCCAAATAAAAAATCGGTGCAGGTCAAGCATCCTTCTTGGGGATGGGGGTAAGTTTTATGCACACTTCCCAGTGCTGTTTTCCTGGTTATCACTACTAAAATCTCATCTCTACGTTATTTAAAACTTGCTCTCAAAATTGCATTTGGTCTTGGCAGCTGCAAGACAAAAGAAATGTAAAAGTACAGTAGGCAACTGTCCTTCATTTCCTTCCTTTACTCTTACATATCCTGTGTGCAACTGGAATGCTTCTATTTGATTATCCAGTGGAGCAAATGCTACAATGAATGCAATCATGGCTTATTACCCTATGTGTCTGTAGCCTATTGCATAGCTATGTACAGATGTTTCTACACAACTTGTTTTTTTAGCTACAGGGTCTATAAAACAATAGAAACTATCTGAAATGTTTTCAAGCCAGTAAAGGATAAAGGCCCTGTAAAGCAGACAACTGGATAAAAGCCATCTATGTCTGACAGGAGGAGAAGAAAAACCTCAGAGGTTTCTCAATTATAAATGCGTCAGCTATCTTAAACAATATGTGGCTGCAGTCTGCAGCAAACTGACCAGGCTGGAACGCGTAAACAGAGGTAAAAATAAAGACCCAGGCAGTGGAAAGAAGAAACACAAACCTCTGGCCTGTTGAAGGGCTGAATCATTATTTTACTGACCTGAAACAGTGGCTGCTGCCCAAAGAACCTGAGCTCCCACTGGGAAGGCCTAAGAAGAGGTAGCATTGCCTCCAGCTGAGGGGCCTGGACTGAGACTCAAGAGCTGTGGCTTAGCCGCCAGCCAGCTCTGTCCTTTGGCATGTCCCTTCACATCTCTAGGCTTCATTTCCTCACTCAATACAATGGGGATAACAGTTCTGATCTCTTTGGTAAAGAGCTTTGAATTTTACTGAGGAAAACACCTATTTACAAACTCATTTCCTTCTCCTCTCAAGATATCCTTTTTTACAAATAAAATCAATGCAAAAACCTCCCAATCTATTGTTTAATGGCACATGTCTATCAGGGAGGCACCATGAATTAACAGGTAAGGCACTGGATTGGAAGTCAGGATGTGCAAAATCTGTTCCCTGCTCTTGGATGAGAAACAATGAGCAAATGTCTTTATGACTCCCATGTTTTCCCTATCCACCTGATCTGAAAGCATATCATAGCAGAAAATCCTGCCTTCTACTGCAGAGAATCTTGGGTTGGCATTTCTAGCACAGATAACAATAGCAAGGGATGGGTTATTTAATAGCATACTGACAGCAGGTTTGACACTGTAGAAAACAAACATTACAACATTACTTCTCTTTCCACAGCCTGATATTATAAAAATGAAAGGAGGAAGCAGGACGAGCTATGAAAGCAGAAGAGATTATTTTCTTTGTTTAGTGTTCATTCTTGCGAGAATCCCCCAGAGAAACAAATCCTCAGCAAGGGGAAGTGATGGAGCTTGGGTGTGAAGCTGGTGAAGCAGTGCAGAAAGCATGTAAAGTCTGCAAGCTGCAAGTCTCCATGTACATGAATGAGGTGAGAGACAACAGCAGAAGTACTATAAACCCCAAAAGACAGAAATGGTCTCTCCACGGACCTAACGTAATGAGATTGTTCTGCTCATGTCTGCCTCAAAGGCTTCTCAGCTTCACATACACACACAGTAGCAAGGAACAGTTCCAGAGCTTTTCTCGACAGTTGTTTGGCAGTGTGTGCTTAGCTGGACATCAATTAAGCTTCTGCCTTCAGCTTGTCTGTTTGCAAACACAATGACCACTTTCAGAGATAAACAGCCGACATTTGTTTAAATAGTGATTAAATGGTATTTAGCCATCAGCAAAGCCTTGGTTCTTAGACAGTGTCCCACAAGTCATCTCTAATTTAGAAAATAATCAAGGCAGACAATGGTCTAGGGAGATAAAACTGTAATTCAGAAGTTCTAGCATAGTATATTCAGATGAACCAAAAACATAAGAACTGCCTGTCACGCACACAAAAGAGAAATATTAAAAAAATGTTTCTGATTGTTTTTTACTCCAAGCTAGCAGGAAAATCTACTAAATTTCTTCTGAGGGGACACTGTCACATAAATTTATTGGGAACTGTTAGTTAAAACAGTAATAACGAGTGCTTTTCCTTCACAATGATTGCATGTCAAAGCCCCAGACCAAGGAAGGGGGTGAGGTGTAAAAAGACGGGGAAGGGACCGTCTTATGCAGATATCTGCCCTTTGAGCTCAGACTGAAATTCCCAGGTGTTTTGTGTACATGTCTATATAATTTCATACAGACACAAATGGCCCTGGAGTGGAATGCAGTACATGTTTGCACCTGTACCAGTCAAACTGCACAATGATTTACTGCATAAAGTGAGTTATGACATGGAGCTGAAATGAAAGAATAAAGTCAGAGTATCAGAATAAATATCAACAAAGTCGCGGCAAATACTTTCCCTCATGACATACTCCTTTTAATACAGACAACAGAAAGCAGCTTAGTTAACACACCAATTTGACATTAGGCTAGAATTTGGTTTGGAATACTAGATGCCTGATGTGAAAGTACCATAACAGAATTCTTGTAGCCAGTGAGTTTTCCAAAGATATCTTTCATTCAAATCGTAATCAGCACCCACCTTGTACAATGATGAGATGCGATGGCCTGAAGGATATTTACTCAGAAATAGATTGCCTGGTAAAGGAATACTATGGTTCCTTTCCACAGCATTTTAGACAGTTGTTTTCTTGTATTTATCAAAACACCTGACTGTGAACCATTAATAAAACCATGGGAGAAGGTAAAGTTTTTGAGCTAAGATACACTTAAACATCCTGCACCACCTTTGGGGCAGCTCACAATAAAGAAGACAAAAGCTCTGGCATAAACCTGACTGGAGGTCTGAGTGAGCAACAAGAAAAGCAAGATTTAAGACCAGCAAAGATACGCTAACAAACAAAAGCAGGGTGGTAAGCTGATGAGAAGATTTTGGACATGCTGCCTTACAGTTGACAAAGACTACATATGTATTTCAGCAAGCCAGCTTAAATATCTACGATCATTAATTACCAATAGCAGTTTGATGGTGGAGGAAATGAAAGGCCAGGTACAGAGCAGGAAGTATGTTATTCCTCTCCGCTGACAGTGTTTAGTTCCAAATTGCTGAGAACAAGCTAGCTTCAAACATACAACACCACTGTGAGGCCTATTGTTTTATCTTGTGGGATGCCGGTGCTTACTAAGACAACAGACAGACAGATAAATAATTGGAAAATAAAAGTGCTTGAAACACATTTTGGGGCTACAAAAGGAGAATGATGTATGGAAGAGAACTAATAAGGAACTGCTGGAGGTTTACGAAGAACAAAGTGTAGTAAACGTAGGGAAATTCCATGACCTCAGTGGGCAAGCCATGCGGTTAGAGTGATGGAAGACAGACCATCCAGTCCTCTCCGAGGAGAGCAGCCTCTTGGTGTCCAGGCCCAGCTGAACAAAGAGAAGAAGAAGGAACAAAATTGAGCAAGAGCTTCTAAGAGCTGTGAACTACCACCAAAGAGAAATAGACCCTTGGCAAAAAGGCAAGGGAAGGGGGTTAATCATGAGAGCAACTAAGGGTCTGTGACACTTCAGAGCTAGGGACTGGAGACACGTGGAAGAGGGAACAATGACAAATGTCGAAGAAAATCTGTCACTAACCCTCCTTCCACTAAACGCTTTCATTTATTTTAATTACACAAGTTAATTCTTGTCCCCAAGACACGAAAGAGCAGAGACAAGATGAAGAAAAAAGTTGACATAACTAGAAATTCAATTGATAGTGCTCACAAATTAACAAATTTTAAGAACGGAACAGACTGTTCAATCACCTCTTTTCTACAAAAAGACCTTGCAACAGGACCATCCAAGCTCTGAACTAAGGACAGTATCTTGTGTTTCGCTACTGCCATCTCTTCCAGAAAGACAGTAATTTTTCATCTAAGGAGATCAAGAATCCATCACTGACCCTAGTATATGGAATGAATAAAGAAAAACCTAAACTAGACTACTGAGCTGCAAAACAAACCCAAAGGCAAATGAAATTCAAATGCTCTACTTTCTGTAACAATAAAAAGAGAAAGTAAGTCTCTATAAAATAGTATCAGCACTTCACTTAACCAACAACACTAAACACATTGTAAGTTTTCATATAAATCAATGAGAAAGTTGATGTATTTAACAATAAATATGTAGTCTGTTACAACTGGCAAGTATACCTTTTTTATTTTATTTTTTTTTTTTTTTTTTTTTTTTTTTTTTACAGACTGGATGGAGGGGAATAGATTGTGTATATATGGCCTTTGTTTGTATTTTCTGTTTTACTTGTCTTTCCAAAAGCAGACTGATAAGCTTCACTGTGGTTTCCACTGGGTTTCATTTTCTGGCTCTCACTGCCTATTGTTTTTTTGCAAGATGTTTAAATATTTCAGTGATTTTGAATACTCAAATAGCTTAATAGACATGTCAACTGATCTTCCAAAATTACAAAGCACCACCCTCAGGAATTTAGGCTTTCCAGAGATGTCTCAGGTACCCCAAACCAACTAGTCTCTCCAGAAAAAACCTCATCCATTTTTTTTTTTTTGACAAAGGCTCAAAGGAGGGTTTGCATGTCTCAGACCACATATAAGAACAGGACCAGGATGCTGACCCCACTGAAATCACTAACAAAACTCTCACTGAGTCCAGTGTAAGCAGGATTTTCCTCTGGTCTTTAGCCGTGAGCCTGTGAACAGCTGTGCACATGTGAAGCAGCCTGGTTGAAGCCATGTCCTTGAAACAAGAAAGGCGGAGTGGCTGTGCTCATCCCAGTGCTTCTATTAAAATTTATGCAATCTTATATTACACTCACTTGGCACACAAATTTTTAGTGGGAATTTGCAAGAGGAGAGATTGCTAGCTGGTGAAAAGAAATTGGAAGGCTGTTGTGTGTAGGGTGGGGCCTGAGAGATGGTAGTGATGAATATGCCCAATAGCACAGTTCTGCACTGTCTGGGTTGTGCAGCCAAGCATTTATTCCCTAGCAACCAAAAGGCAAGGGAAAAAGTCTTCCACTGCACTGTACCATGGCTCCCTTTGGTTTCCTAAAGCCAGCAGTCTAACTCTCCGTTGCCCTGCGCAGCCACAAGTGACATAAAACTTCGCAATGCTGCGAGGTCCCTCTCTTCCACAAACACCAAATCAACTTGACGGTGTTTCTTTAAGGGACATTTTAACCTAGAGTATGTTCATTTTAATGCTTTAAAGTGTGTTTGACTTCGGTCCGAAGGACAGTCCCAGCAAGGCTTTTGCTGAAGCCAGGCACTGCTTCTCTAATGAATTGTTTTAAGCAGCAGGTATTTCTATTTATTCTGGCATCAAATAAAAACCCGCCCTGGAATATACAGAAACATTCAACACGAACCACTATGGAAAATGTTTTTAATGTGAGAATTCCTTTTCTTTTCCACTCACAGCAAACCAGCTAGTCTTTTCCCTTTCCTTGGGGATTAATTCTCTGTTGTGACACTGTTAGGGGACTGGAATCAATATTACGTAGGGAAGAAGATTTAAATGAACAGTACACAGTGCAGGCAGGACCGAGCAGAACTGTTACTTGCTGTGGATAGAAGGCCACCCAACTGCATAAGCAAATTGCCAAGGAAAAGGTAAAAGTGTGCAGCCCTTTATTCAGGTGTTTTACACGGAATAAAAAAGGATCAAATATACTTGGAGACATAGACCAATCTCTCATTTGCAATACCTGGGCATATTTTGAAACACTTTGCTATGATAAACTCATAAGAAAGCAGGGTATAGCTACAAAGGGAGGGAGGTTGGCTCATAGCCCTACAACACACAGCTCTATGATAGCACTTTGCACCCATAGCTCTCTACACACTTTTGAAAGAAGGAAAGGACTAAGGTATCAACACACCGGAACAGCAGAAGGATGTCGTCTGTGCAGTCACCCAGCAGCGCAGTGGCAAAACCAAAACCCAATTTCCCCATTCACATACCAGTGTTTGGAAGACTCAAGAGAAAAGGACACAAATTATGGAAGAGTTTATAATCTTCAGGACTCTCAACAAGTTATCTTTGAGTTCTTTAATCAAAGCCAGCCAGGAGACGGGAATGTTTTTCACAAAACATTGATTCACTTGTGGAACCAGTCTGGAAAACTGTTTCTCAATCACCTCCTCTCTGATGCTCGGTTTTCTCCAGGCAGCTATTCCTTCAACTAAACCTGCCCATCTGCAGTATATACACTATACTCTGCTTTCTTTTCCCCAACATCAAGCCACAGAAAAGCACATGTGACTGCAGCAGAGGTAAAGACATTTTTAACCAGGGCAATTTAAGGATATTTAACACACATTCTCGTTTTCCATTTCCCAATTCCACAGTGCCCCCACTTTTATTATTAGCTGAATACAGGGAAGCTTCAGCTTGGATCTGGGGTAACATGTACACTGAGGAATCAAGGCCAAGCTTTGCCTTGAAATATGCAGGATCATTCCTAACTAACCGTAAAGCTGCTTATTTGGCACTAGCAGTGGAAACATTGAACGAAAGGGGCATTCTCAATCTGCTTATGTCACAGAAAGGTTGGATTCTGACAACGTGCAAGGCTCCAAGCTGCAGCCTGATATTAATAGCTAGACATTAAACTCTCAATTTGGCTGGCTTAGAGGCAGCTCAATTGGAACAAAGATCTTTCTGCAGGAAACGGCAGATCTGGTTAGTCACATCACGAGAGATGACTCTGAAGCAGCAGCAGACTGCAAACTTTTTGACTGGTGTGTGACGAGCCTGTGTCACACAAAGCAAACCTTCCCTGCTCAAATTGCAGAGCGTATCGGAGGTTCCACAACTGAGGCTGTTGAAACACAGTTGTTGCAAATGTATTGCACACAGGCATATTGTTTTCCTTCTGTCCACCTCCTTTGGAATTCATTCGTTCTTAGGGCTAACTTACACAACCAAGAGGGGCAATGAGCATTAACAAACTATTTCTTAAACAAATGTGGTTCTGTTTCTTGGCGCAGCCAGTGGGGTATCACCCCACAAAGACAAACCTACATATTTTCACCATTTTTGAGCTTGTTTCAGCCATTATGTAACCTTCCACACTACCTTGGCAGCTGGGCCAAGAAAATTTGAACGAAGTCCCCAGAGCAACTGGTTTCAGTGAGGGGCCCCTGCCAGAACACAAATACAAACCTCCTGCTGCTGTTTTCTCTCTGTGTCTGCATGGCAGGCAAAGATTCCAGACAGGTTTTTCAATATAGATCTTTTTGAGCACAAATGAACACCTCTTACAAGCCATTTAAACTTCATAATCCCACTTCCGAACAACAACCGTGCCTCAATACTTCCACCAGGGAAAGTTTTGCTTCCATATTTCTCACAATGTAAAGAAAATCAAGGCACTGTCACTAAAAAACCCATCACCTACAGCACTCTGAGACCTCTTATTTCAGTACACTAAATCTAATAGATTCTTTGTAGTCTCTTAAACATGACTAAGCAACATCACATTCTGGACTTGTATTGCATCCTATACTCAAGGACATCACACTGCTTTATATGAGAACTTCTTAAGCCATGCAATCTCCTGTAGCTTTGCACTCAAAATCCTCACTTCACAGAGGTAGACAGAAGCATTCAGAATGTAAGTGACTTGCCAAATGTCACACAGTGAGTCAATGCCAGAGCTGGGAATAGAAATCAGGAGTCTAGAGTCCAGAGTCCATATTCTCTGCCTTATATAGAGCAATAGTCTCAGTCTCCTAGTTTAGGAGAGTGCCTGCTCACCAGAAAGATATTTCTTCCTTTACAGGATGGCACTGTACCACATTGCAGTGGCCAACATCATCCATAAGCAGGTATAAAAAACACATATGCATCTGCTGAGACGATGTTCTTCATATATAAAAGCAAAGTGTAAGGCAAGAAATGAAAGCAAGTTGCTGTTAGAGAGAACTTTGGGGAGTGCTATAACCTCAGCATCACCATCAAGACCAAACGCAGTGTCACTCTTCGGGCTAGCTTCTTGCTTTCGCAGGCAATCTCGATGATTTGGAAGGGACTACCTGTGGGAGCTGGAGTGAGGAATAGGAATCTGGAAATAACGGAGACTGCTGAAACATCAACATAATTCTTCATAAAGCAGTATGGTATACCAATGGGCATCAGCCTACTACACTTATATTAAGCCCAAGTAATGCTACATTGCTATTTATATAACCCATATATATAACCACACACACACAAAGGGCATGGAATGGTGGCTATTAAAACCTATTTCTCTACAACTGACACCTATTTTTCCCTATTCTGACTAAGGAGGAAAACTGGAGAATCCTTCACACAGTTAAAATTTAGTACTACTAATACCAACCACTTTATCAAACCATGCCACAGAAGTATATTCCTTAAATCATTCTTCCTCTGCTGTGACACATACGCAAATGACACAACAAGGCCAAATTCCCTTCTGGTCTAACACCTGTAATACGAAAGAATTACATATAGGCTAACTTTCATCAGTAAAGAAAAATCACATAGTTATATCACCAATATAATACCTTTGGCAGAGAAAGGGGAATGAAGCTAATACAGTGCTATAACCATTCGCAGAAGGCAGAGACAATGATCTCTATGTAAATCACAAATATTTGATATAGTCAGGGCATCAGAAACATTGTCCATAATTATCAGATACTGTCCTATGTTTGTAGGACACACACAAGGACTCAGAAACATGAAATACCCGTTTTATGGATAGGAATCCATCAAAATCCAGCATTCTCCAATTTCATATTGCACCATGGCCTTAGCAAGGTGATGACCACAGGAATTCATCGTCATCTTCAGGCTCTACCTCCAGCCATTAAGCTTAAGAAGTATTTCTAAAGGCAGGGACAGATGAGATATAAGTGTGTGGTGTAACTTGGGCAGACTTCATTCAGATTGCAACCCTACCAGAATAGTTCCTTATTTTACGGTGTTGAAGAAAACTTTAAAAATATGTTCCCAGTATATACAACACAGAGATAAGGGCCTAAATTTGTAGGTGATCTGAGATGACTGCAGAAACTCACCAATTTGGGTACAGGCAGCAATGCTTGGAAACTGATGTTATCAAAATATTTACTTATTTCAACAGTATTTAAGAAAAGATGGTATCATACGATAGAGAATTTCGTCTGTACTCAGAGATAAGGCACATTGCCTCTGGGTTCAGACAACAGAAACACCAGGGCATAGAAAATGTGTACGTGAGGATGCTAATGCTTTGCTGCCACATAATGAAACTGTCAGGGGGAGAAGGAAGGAAGAGTAGGATTCAAGAAAGCAAAGGGGCCAGACTGGTTTTGTCCCAGGAACATTCACGTTCTAAATATCTTGGAAAAGCTATGGTGGAAAGAATAACAAATTATTTTAATCTGTATTGTTCTGATCTTCCACATTCTCCACTGAAGTCACAGCCTGCAGCGAGTCGCAGCACAAGGAAGTACTTGGGTATTGTAGGAACAGAAAAGAAGTAATAAAAATATTTCCTTAGTCATGCTGTCTATGGCAATATCATTCCCTGGATAGAGACCTTCAACAATACTGTCTTTAAAAATGGAAAGAGCTCTGACCTTAGACAGCATGTGTCTTCCATCAGCTTTGCCTCCCCCCCCTTACCCCCCCTTCTTTATTGTATCTTACCACAGCCATCTCCAGGTGCAGATATACAGTACAAAACCCCTCCTCAGTGGAAGAATGTTTTCCATTGGACACAGAATAAACACATTGTGAGGGATTCCCACTGGAAAGAAAACTTGGATGTCCTTGCTCATGTTTGAAAAGAAAACGTATGTATTTTTAAGCTCTTCCCCCCACCCCCGTCCTTTTACCAGATCAATCTCCACAACACAGAGAGGGAAGGGTCTGCATTCCGAGATGAGACTTCTGTAGGTAGTCTCAGAGCTCCCGCTGAAGGCACTTTCCCTGATGTTCCTCATCACCCACTCTTGTCAGCATAGCAAAGCCTAGTCTGCGAGCATCTCTCTGAACACTGGCATGTAAGATCAGCTGAAAATCAGGATCCATTCCAAGTTTACATAGAATGCAGGATAAGGGGCCACTTGACTTTGAGGCAAGTCTCAAAAAAAAAAATAGTCATGAAAGCATCACAGAGAGGATGTTGAGCTATGCCTCCAAACACTGCTGCTACTGTAGTGATTAAAAAAACCCCCAAAACAGAATAACAGATATAGTGAAGGTTACTGCTACCTAAGTTAAACAAATAAATAAATAAAAACAAAGTATTTAATGTGTAGGATGTAAGGGCCCTGTGTATCCAGGGTTTGGTTACAATTAAAGGCAGTTAGGAAGTAGGAGGAGTAGGAGGCAGAAGAGAAGATTTAACTTGGCCTTCCTACAATGAGGTATTCTTCTCTGGTGTCTGAGTGCCAGTTTGATCTGGGAGTATTACACAGGTTCTTATGGTTGGAAATACATTCATTAGTTAGAAAATTCTTGTTTTAGGTGAGAGAGCACTGAAAGGAACATTATAGAGACACACCAAAAGGCAGTTTGTTAATCTCCAAATATCTAATTCTACATCCGCTCTAGAGAAGTAGAATACTTAAGATTACTTCCTGAACTTGGAGACCTCCAGTACTTAGAAGGTGTTAGTATTTAATGGCTTATTTATAGTTCATACCCTGCTCAACTAATCCATATTAGCACCACAGAGGTATACAGAATAGTAAAAGCAATATTACAGCAAACCAAAGAATGAAAGATTGCCCAGAAAGCTCCTCTTAGCATAGAGCTGGCTATCCAAATACTCTCCCCTACTTCTTTGACTTACCCACAGTGTCACAAGGCTCGTCTTTGTGTACGCAGAAATCTGTCCTAGAAAGAAAAACAGAACAGAAGTGAAATGTATCCTGTGCCTCCAGACTTCAGGCAAGGAAAAAGCAGTGATGCATGACTCACATATCATGGGTGTTGAGCTTTGTTTTTGTTTTTGTTTTTTTTTTTTGTTTTTTTTAAAAACTGCTGTGCAGTCTACATGATGACAACACTGATAGCAGCATTGATTGCTACCGCAAGATTACAAGCAATTATGTGAATCAGCTCCATATTTAACAGTCCAATTTAATAGTTTTAAGATTTAGCATGTAAGAGAGTACTGCCTCACTCTATGATGTCAGACTTCTTCAGCAACTGGATTAAAACAGAACCTCTTCTTTTCACAAGAGAACTTGTAACAAAAGGGAGCAGACACCCTGTGACGTAACAGCACCATCAAAAGTGAGAGGAGGAGATATGTGGGGACACTGCCTGGCGACACAGAACTGATCATGTATACCCAGGAATTCTCAGTTCTTCACTTTTTTTCTTCTTCCACTGGAATAGAAAAAGACAAGAAAGCAGGAGGACTAAACAGAGAAAGACATGTTGACAAGGAAGAAGAAAAAGAATTTCAGGATTTGTCAGGTAACAGCTAGGTGAATTGGCTTCAGCTAAACTTGTTAGTCAGATTTGCTATTGTATGATTTGAATACAACACAGAGAGGTTCAAGAGACTTCATTTGGTCTCTGTTACTCCCCCACATCTCATCAAGGCATGAAGAGATACTACATATGCCACTGGCACCCACAAATCAACCAGGGATCCATGGAGCTGTATTAAAGAGAAACAAAATAAAAAGACTTGAAGCTCACCTTCTAAGTGACGACACTTCATGTGAGATGATTTTGTAAGTGAGATTCCTCATGACAGAAAATGAAGTGTGGGAGGAGAAGTATTTTATAACTAAATTAATGGTTTGAATACATTTCAATAAGCACTTAGACCTAAACTTTAGGAGCTATCTTCACCAGACCTGCTTTGCTGTGCTATCCGTTACAAAGAGGAGCTAGAGAAAAGCATCACATGTGCTAAAACATTTCAGAAGTTCCTTAACCCAAGGGAAGCCAAGGAACCATAATCTCTATCATTATGGCTTTCCTCACCCTGTGGGGAGGCTAGTGAGAGAATCATATTAGTACACTTGAAGTGTGTCATTTGAAATGCCTGAGTCCCCACTGGGATTTTAAGTTTAAGAGTTTGGCAGGGGGGAAGATCAAAAATACTTAGAGAAAGATAATACTTTAAAAAAACAATATATTTCAAGAAAGATTAAAAATACTGTTTTCTTGAAGCAAAATATGAAATCAGTGTTTATAGGAAAAGGAATTTAAGGCCCAGGACTGTGGCTGATGAACCCAAGCCCTTCGCACCAAACTCTCTTGAAGTCACAAATCAAGTTGTTTCTCACAACAGCTACTACCAGCTCTTGTTAAGCAGACATTGAAAACTAACCCTGCTTTAATGCAGAAAACAGTAACAACCATCAAAGTGTTAAAAAATCAGACAGGAACAAAACAAAATCGGAAGCTATAACCACACACCAGCCCCAGCTTTCATTTTTCACCGCAGCCTTACTGTGTCTCGACACCTTGGCATTCCAGCCTTTCTAAAGAAGACTAATGACAGTCTCCTGACGGAGTTGGCACAAGCACGCCTGCTTGAGTTCCCAGAGCCAACTTGACCGAGGTTTATTTAAGGACTTATTATGTTATATAAACTGGTAAATCAAACAGATGCTTTTCTTGTGACAACAGATAGCTGAACTATTAGTAGATGGCAGGAGGCCATTGGTAGAAAAGCATCTTTCTTCAGGGGCTAGCCAGCCCTGCAAATAAAGCACAGCATTTTTGCTCCTTGCACTCTATGTTCTATACTGAAAGGTGTCTGGCACTTTCAGGCAGCTCTCTGGAGAAATTACCACCATGCCATAAAATGAAGGGTCCTGCAAATGATCCAGCACAACTGGCAGACTCTCCTAGAGGTAGAACAATCCTTGTCTGTAAAGAGTGCTGTGATGCTGTCTGGTCAGGGAAGGACTTGAAACAGGTCAGCAATAAGAACTGAACATAGCTGCCCAATTCACTGCATGTGGGCCTGCAAGTATGAAACCTCCTCAGCCCATCCTTTAAACCGACATAAACACAAGCCCAAGAGATACCATCCTTCTATTCAAAGATCTTGTACCAAAATGCTAGGCTTTAAATGATCTGGACCTATTGTAAACATTTTAACCCCAAACTCTGTGGTAAAACAGGAAAGCACATCCAAACCTTTAGTAACAAATGAGCTTGGTGGGTCTCAGTCTTCTTCCAAAGGCAAGCAGCCACCGCATTGTAAAACCTATATACTGAAACCCATACAGTCCTCTCCTGGCAATCAGAGGGGAGCCAAAGACTGAAAAGCCATTAAGAAAGATCTGTCTCACCTGTGGATCAGCCACATCAGTGAGGTAAGATGGCCCTATCATGGCACTGAAACTGATCTGCTTTTAAAAGGATTTCAATCACAGGTCTCTCTGGAGCATTTTTGAGCTTGACTGCATCTATACTTTTGAAGTGAGAGCTTGACATGAATGATACTACGATACTTTCAAGGATATAAAAATATATCTTTATATTCATTGCATGTGCAGAGGTCTCTTATCACAGAAACATAGTTTTGTTAGCAGAATCTTTTTTAGAGCTATGTTGGAATAAAACTCTTACTCCAGGAGCTGCAGTTCAAATCCAAGAGCTGACCTTATCAAACTAAGTCTTGGATAATATATTGAAATCACATGCTGTAGCTGTGAAGCAAATTTACTCTTCACTTTCAGCCACTGACTGAATCAAGCAGGACATGTGTTCTCATCTTCTAGGGACCTGTGAAATTCTTAGTCATTATCACTTGTGGTACTGTGCAGAGTGTTTCCATTAGCAGACTCAAACAATTCTTCTAAAGACAAAATTACAACAAGTCCGTTGTTTCGTTCAATGAAAATAGCCAGAAAAGAAGAGCTCAGAACTCCTCCTACAGTCACTCTTCCATCTGGCTTACACAAACTGGAAAAAAATACCTAACTGTGCTAAGCTAAATTCTGCAATTCAAGTCCTTCCTGTAAGAAAGAAAGGACAGTAGTTGAACTGTGCAACATGAATAAGAAGTATCCTGTTTAATGGCTACTTCCCAGCATCCTTCAAATGACATATTTTCACCAGTTTAACCCTGCAGGGTCACAAAGCTAAAGGACAGAGGAAACTCGTACAATCAAAAATCTGCCCCCAAAAAAACATCTTTCCCCACCCATATACACATTTAATAGCACTATGCGCCCAGTTTCCTCGTTGCACATTGAATTGCTTCCTTTGCCTATTTAATGGGAAGGCAAGAGCTAGAGAAATGTGGAAGGGAGGAGAAGGCTGCAAGTGGAATAACTATGCCAGTGTGAAAAAAACTTAAGTCTTTGCTTAATGACAGCTCTGAATTCTGTTCCTATCAGCCTTGTGTCATTCTTCACTCTGCTATCACACCACCTATAGTCTAGTAAGTGACCCAAAAACCTACAGCCAGGAGGTGGGGAGAACATCAGAATGTCTGAAGATTTGCTAGGGAATACAGAAGACAGAGGGGGAATGTGTTTCAAATGAGACCTGCTTCTAAGATCACTAAGATATAGATTCTGCAGACAGAAGTTATTCTGGTCAGCTGCACATTAAAATATGAAGTACGTTGTGCATTGATGCCAGAGATTTGAATTTCTACAAGTTCAAAAACAGAATTCGAACTGATGATTATAGAGACCACAACACTGTACTCAGACCTTCAGGGCTATAACAGATTATTCCCACTGTCTCATTTATTTACTGCACTGGACAATGGTACATCATGTTTCACAGATAGTATGCCTCTTACCTGGAGTTCAATAGAGTGGATACTATTAAAATCCCACAAGAGGGATATTTGCCACCTCTTTGTTTTTGTTTTTGTACAAATGAGTATATGGGGAACATCAGTTAGAGGTGAAGTTTCAAAAGCCAAGCGTGCCTCAGTGTTTCAAATGAACCCAGCCAGATTGGAACCAGAGGGATTTCTTCAGAGGCTGACCCCAAAGAATCTGTTTCTAGTCCTAAAGCAGCTGCAGCTGCTGAAAATTCAGCTTCTGCTTTTTCTGGCACAATTGCTTGTGCTGGACATGCTGTTGCTCCCATATCCTCTACCACTGGTCCATCTGTACAGTCTGGGGAGGGTCCAGGGACACACACACAAACACACTTCCAAAGCCAAGAGTAGAAAACCTCATTTCCCTGATGCAGGACTCGGGCTGCTGGGCCAGAATTCTTCCAAGCAATGCGGCATCCTCTATGTGGCAGAAGCAGGATGGGTTAAGGATAACAAGACACATCAAGAGGAAGGAAAAGGACTATATGTATTTCGGGGTCAACCACTGCTGGCGTATCAAACGGGAAAAACGCTGCTCTTATGCACAGCAATGTACTCCCTGGCCTGAACTTTCTCACAAAATCTGAATCTACCAAACCTGTACTTGTCCCGCTATTCTGACTGCAAAACCCTGCAAATCCATTAAACAATTCTTCCTACAAATTCTTTCTACCATTCTTCCTCAGATGCCTGAGTCCAACTCATTTAGCCTGACATTATGCATTCAATTTTATAAGCTGCAGAGAGACTGCACAGATGAAATGTTCTGCTCATTCCCTCCGCCTCATGCTTAGAGCACATCAGAAGAGATTCTGTATGCCTCACTTGTCATGCAGGACAACTGGATGCCCAGATGAGTTTAACAAAAATGTTAGTTATTTATTTAGGCCCTGATCCAACGAAGCACATGCTTAACTATAACCAGGATGTGCAGCCCATTGACTTCAAAGGAACTATTCACCCTGTCTAAAATGTTAAATATCTGCTTAAGTGCTTGGTTGGACTACACTGAATACAGAGGAGAGAGAAGGATTTGGGGGAACTGCACACATGTCTGTGAAGGTGCATTCTTGGGAACTTTGCTGGCCCCATGCATTGCTCACTAGCTATTATACTGAACACTCACCAAAATCCCATGGATAGTTTGCGATGTGACTATTTACACAATAGATTATTACAATCAGAATGGCAGTTCATGCAAAAACATGTATTTCTACTTACATTGTTTGCAGAGAAAAAAAGGGGAAAGAGGTAAGTAATACTGAACAGCAGTACAGACATTTCCTGTCTCAAATTGGGGAAGAAGTGGGTAGGAAGTAGTGTTTTTCTAGCACATACAGCATCCATCTTACACTATATTTTTGTGCTCCCTTTAATTATTCAGAGAGCATTTCTATAGCAATGTATTCTTCATTTACACCTGAAAGTATGCAATCAACTTAAAAGACCATGGATTTGCTACTCCAAATTTATGATAGCTGTGAGGAATGTGGAACCTGCATCGTATGGTGAGGTCGAGCTCAGGTAGTGAAGTTAGAGGAAAGAAGACTACAGATAAACAGAGAACACACCCTTTTGGCTTATTTTATCTGGGTCATACCCTGATGTGTTCGATACATCAATAGGTACAGAGCTGCAGGCTGCAAGGAATTTTGCTCAAGTATTCATACACAGATTATTTCATGTCTGAAATAAATGCAGCAGTTTTCAAACATACAAACAAATTAAGAATTACACCCCTCCTCTATCTCAGCTCTGATACAGGAAAGGTGTTAAACTGGTTATTTCCTATGGCAAAGAGAGAGGAAATTAATTTAGTTTATGGTATTCATCTCTCGCTTTCTTTAGGACATAGCTCCCACCCCACTACTGACACACTGTTTGCTCCGCAGGTACCAACTGTCTCTCTTCTCAGACTGTTCTGTTGATTCATACCTAATTACACACAAAGCACTTGATCTCAGCTGTGTTCTCAACTCCACAGCTTCTTTGTTCTAGGAAGAAGGGCTTATTCTCCAAAACCTCACCTATTTTTTCCCACTTATACCAGCTGGTGTTAGAATAAAGTATCACCTGTGCTACAGCTGTGTCTTGCCTGTATCCGGACTACAAAAATGCTCTGGTTCGGCAGAGATGCTTTTGCACAGCCTTGTTAAGTATACACAGAAAGAAGACAAATCACTTTCATCTGAGTCATCTGAGCCATGTGAACAGCACATAGGTAGCAAATGTATCATCACCAACAGATCTTCTGCTTGAATTACTGCTAGACCAGATAACCCCGTCATTACCCGTGGGCCATTACTGGTTGAAGTAAACTGATAAACCAAACCTCACTATACCTGGTTACAAAAACAGCAGCATCCACAGGAGGGGTGTCGTCCCTCGCGCCAGGAACCTGGTTGTTACCAAGGTATTTTGCCCCACCATATTCTTCATTTTGCCATTGACAAAAGCTCTCCAGAGACCTCTCTCCATGATGCCCAATAGACAACTTTGCCTTTTGGAAAAAAAAGGGATACAAAAGAAATATCAGTCACAGTCTTTACATAAAACATTAGACCTCTGATGAAATACCAGAGGCTCAAAGATATAGATATGGTAGAATGAAAAATGCAAAACCAGCTTCATCTGAGCAGGTGAACTAGAGGCTTTGGAATCCACACTGACTTCTGTCATTTGATCTACAGAACAAACTCCATCAGCTGGCAGCAGTCACAAGCTTCTAATTCAGCACTACATTCAAAAGTCTCGTAAGTCTGGAAGTTATATATGCGATACCACAGCTATATAATTTTTAATCTTTGTAACAGCTAACTCCTGAGACCGGTTTGCAACCATAAGTGGACAAAGGAAGGATAAATAAAAGAATTGGAGGTCCTTTCACTTCCACAGCCCCCTATACCTCTCACCTTTACTACTGCCTAGTATAGTGTGGCAGGCACTGCTTACAATTTGTGATCATGTGGCCAGACATGCCCCCCCAGCCCAGCACAAGGATCCTGCTCTGCCTGTGAAACTACCATAGTACAATTATAACAGCAGGGTTAAAATGAATTAGAACTCACAGGACGGTTGCGGAGCAGGACTAGTTTGGTCACTCGAATGCTGACTTTAATTCCAAGACTTTGATGTTGAAACATATTGTACACCTGTTAAAATGCAAAGAAAACATGCACAGTGTATCAGTAACAATAAAAAAACCTAGTAATAGTTGAAGGGACTACTTGTGAGTAAAGTTAGACCCAAATGGGTAGTGCTATTACACTCAAAATAAAAAAAAAATTAAAAGCTACTATGTTACCACTGTAACAGTTCCATACGCTACAGTGTAGCTAAAACACTTACAAAACCACAGTAGGTTTGCTCCTAGCTTACTGCATTTGGCTTCACTACCTGACCAATTTGTCACAGACTAATCTGGGCAAGATTCAGCATTCAAAGACAAAAAAACATCAAAAAACAAAACAAAAAACACCCAAGCTAGTTACAGAAAGAAAAATACTTTTAACTGGAATAAACGAGAAAAAGGGTGGCTGAGCAACAAAAGAAAGGAGAGAAGCATTCCAAAGGATCTGCAAACGTAAACCAAAGTCTCAGGAACATGGACATACGTTATGAAGCATCCAACTAATATGGATCTTCAGCATTTAAATATCAGAGATATCTGAATGCAAAATGAAATAATGGTGTGTTTTAGACTTCAGGAAATAGAATGGAAAAGCAATTTCCCTCTGTTATTTTCATATCTTATATAAGAGAATAGTAATAAGGCAGCACATAATGACACAAGCCTCAGGAAATACAAAAATAGCACCGGAAACTACCTTACTACTTTCTCCAGATTTTGCATTCCAGTTCAGATACTTCACCTCATTTTTATAGGTTAGAATATAAGATCTTAATTGATGCCAGAATTTTATTCCACCCATTTCTCCATTTACAAATGCTTTAACTAGACTACATCAAAAAAGGTGAGAAAGGGGTTTATTTTAAAAAGGTCTAAAATACCCCATAATAACCTTTGGATGAAAATTGTATTCCGTACTCAGTCAAAAAAAAAAAAAAATCAAGACCACTGAAGAGAGATTCTTGACTAGTGTGAGGCAGGATTTGGCCTCAGGTAAGGTATACTCCTTACATCTCTTTTGACTAGAAATATCATACAGGCTCAGCTAACTTCCTACAACAAACCCAAGACATGAACACATTTCGGATATTATGTTTTCAATGCTTGGTATTTTTCCTATTTGTGCAAATACTCAGGAATGTGCTCAGTGTAAGAGTGTTCTTAAGCTCTTTAGTGTTTGGAGTTGGATTTAAGCACACAGGTAAATGTTTCCTATCGCTTAGGGACAGATTGCAAGACAGACGCTACTCAGTATTTGACCCACTGACCTTCAGTATGAGCACAATAAGCCATTTATCTTCCCTGCGGCTGGTATACAAATGCATACAAGTGCTGGTACTATTTGCTTAGCTCGGGGGTACGTTGGTAGAGTAACTAAGGCCTCTCACTACAGACCTGGGGGGATAAACTTGACACTTGCAGAGAAGGGCTCTGACAGTTGACCTATGTGTAAATGGAGACCTGGACATTCAGCTGAGAGGGTCAACGGGGCATCAGGCTCATCAAGTCAGTCTCTCACATACCACTACTGAGGCTAACAAACATTTGCCTGTGACGGATGTCTCTGATTTGCCTAGCCCACTGCTAGCTCTGACCATCCCATAAGGTTTCTACTCATGAAATGAGAGTACAGCAAACAGGTTCTTACCATTAAGCCTAACGGATAATGGTGCTAGCCTTTCCATCAGAGCAGACAAGCTGCCTGCCTCCAAACCCAGCACAGAGAGATCCAAACATCACTGACCTCAAAAGGTAGTTTTCACTGGCAAACTTGCATAGCAAGACCCAGCATTTTGAAAGGCTGTCAGCCCCTCTTCCTTTTTCTCTTGCGCTCTCCATCCTAAGGATAACTTTGACTGCATTTGTATTTGCATCCATCAGTGATCTCAGAAGAGCCCAACCTAGCTAGCAGCAGCAATTGGATACTAAAGCAAAAAGACACTAGGCATGCAAAAGAGGCCTTACTTTGCTTGTTTATTCAAGCTTTGTTTGCTTATTCTCTTAAATGGAGCCCAAAGAAGCCCCAGATTGATGGTAGTCTGTGTTGCCTAATAGGAACAATAACCTTTCCCTCTGCTAAATAAGCCTGACTGGTACAAGAGGCTGTTCTACTTCAGCTCAACTAAAGCATTCAAACACAATCCACCTAGAGAAGAGACAGACCCTTTCTCATCTGAGATCTGCTCCAGCTACCTCTCCTTCCATCCCCTACTCTGAATGCCCTAGAGGCTGAACCAGGCTTTTGAGTCCATGAACTCTGACGGGATTAAAAGGGAGACGTTTGCTTCAATGCAGTCAGACTGGATCCTTTGCACCACAGTCAGTACTTTAACGTGTACAGGTAAACATACTGTAACTTGCCTGACACCACAGTGCTGGCCTACCAGACTCCGATAAGGACAGGATGCTGATTATCGCTGCGGCACAAATCCAGGTGTATTAGCAAGAAATGATTTTCCTGATGTTTTAGGATAGACAGGGTGCAGAATTTTGAAGATGTGGTGCAAACAAAAGTGGCAGTGCATATTCTGGCAATGCTTACGAGTTGTTTAACTACAAGGATGAATCTCTAAGTAGATGATTTATGACTGGGAAAAGGCAAGAAAGTATGATAGCTAACAATATGCATATGTTGGGGCAAATAATTTCTTAATGAAGTTTCAAAAATTTTTCTCAGAGATGCACAGACAGTTGCCAGAGGAATAGTATTTTTTTTTTCATACAACTCTGCACCATTTCTCAGTATTTAAAGTATGATCATAAGCTCAGCTGAAGACATTAGCACTGTGATTTAAGATGGTCCAGCACCAGAGCTGCAAGACACTGCCAAAATATCACATTTATTATTTCCAATCTTCTTTCATGCACCATGAAAGTGGAGAGACATCTCCAGCTTCATCTGCCTTCAGTGATTCTTCTATTTATTTTCCTGTTAGCAAAAAGCCCTCTGTAAAGTTTTATACAGAAAGGTCTACATAGATTTAGCTGGGAACTGTTCACACTCCAACCACAAATAAACTTGTCTTTCAAAGTGAGCTAAGATCTGCAGCCAAATTAGCAAGAAAACAGGCTAAAAGCGTGCCTGCAAATTGGTCTGCACAAGCAAACATCATCCCCCAAACAGCTCTTATTCATCAACTGAGTACAGGATGTATACTTTCATCGCTATATTGAGAGGGCCTTCTCAATTAAAACAGAGTGCAAGACAGTTCTGCACAAGTGATTTGACCTTGCATTTAGCCCAGACAAAGGACTGCAAAATTGAGACACAGAGTCTGAGAGGCAACCAGCCACATGGCACTTGAGCTTCTCTGACTAGATGCCTGCCAGACCTCACCCAGCCACTCTCTCACAACCCCTCCTCAACAGGACAGGGGGACAAAATAAGATGAAAAAGCTGATGGGTTGAGATAAAGAGAGGGAGACCACTTAAATTACTGTCATAGGCAAACCACATTTGACTCGGGGAAAATTTTATTTACTGCCAATTAAAATAATTTGTATTGAGAGAAACAAAGATAAATTAAAACAAGTCCTTCCCCTCACCTCATCCCATCACTTTTTCCTAGGCTCAACTTCACTCCTCCGTTCCTGACACTACCTCCCTCCTCCTTACACGGAGCCATGCAGGGGGATGGGGAATGGGAGTTTTGCTCACCCCATGGCAGCTCCTACCTGCTGCTCCTTCCTCCTCATGCTTTTCCCCTGCTGCAGCACGGGTCCTCCCCATGGGCCTGTCTGGAGAACCTGCTCCAGTGCAGGCTCCTCTCCACAGGCCACAATATTCTTCAGGGAATAGAATCATAGAATGGTTTAGGTTGGAAGGGACCTTGAAGATCATCGAGTTCCAACCCCCCTGCCCTGGGCAGGGACGCCTTCCACCAGCCCAGGTTGCTCCAAGCCCCGTCCAACCTGGCCTTGAACCCCTCCAGGGATGGGGCAGCCACAGCTTCTCTGGGCAACCCGTTCCAGTGCCTCACCCCCCTCAGAGGGAAAAATTTATTCCCAATATCTAATCTAAATCTCCCCTCTTCCAGTTTGAAGCCATTCCCCCTCATCCTATCACTACATGCCCTAGTAAAAAGTCCCAGCTCTCCTGTAGGCCCCCTTTAGGTACTGGAAGGCCGCTATAAGGTCTCCCTGGAGCCTCCTCTTCTCCACGCTGAAAACTCAAAACTCTCTCAGCCTGTCCCCTACCACAATCCCCCCCTGCCCCGCCACGGCCTCTCCACAGGCTGCAGGGCAATCTCTGCTCAGGCCCCTGGAGCACCTCCTGCGCCTCCTCCCGCTCTGTCCTGGATGCTCACACGGATTTTTTCCCTCACACTTTTTTTCCTCACTGCCTGTGCAGCCTTTTACCCCTTCTTGAACGCGTTTTCCCTGGGGCACCACCAGCTTTGCTGATGGGCTCGGCTCTGTCCTGTGGTGGCGCTGTTGCAGAACCGGCTGAGACCGGCCCGGGGCAGCCCCGGGTCTCTCCTCACAGAGGGCCCCGCAGCTGCCCACTGCAGCGCCGGGGCACCGGCGCCCAATACACTGTCCTTTTCAATAAAAACCCAAAGCGTCTCAAATCTTTAAAGCTAGAAGGAACCCCTGGATGAAAAAAAACCACATAAGACCGAGTTCAGCACAGGTTATTCACAGCCATTTTGGCAGCACGCAGCCAGCGTTAAAGCAGACTGTGCAAGGTGGGTTGTGCCCAAAGGAAGCCTTATCACAGAATCTAGGTGTCTTTAAAATAGAAGAATTCAAATCAAATTGGATTCCATCATGGCAGTGACCACCTTGTACCCTTCTCACCCAGCCTACAAGGAAACCGTCACTCACAGACTTGGCATGTCACAGCCGTTCAGGCACCGCATCCAATGGGCCATCATCGGCACATGAGCTACCAGTGGAAAGTGAGGTGGCTGAGAGAACTGGTACCAGGAGAGGAGGAATGGGATTTCCTAGTGCAGATGCTCTCAAGATTTCCCGCTGCACGGACAGCATGCATCAATAGAGAGACTGACTCACAGACACCTCCCTTCCCACTCGCAATACCGTGGACCACCCTCCCTCAAGCCTGCAATTGCATCACACCCTTGAGGCTGCTGTGACCACTTCCAACAGGGGAAAAGTAAAAAATTTTGGGATGTTTTAGAACCTTTCAATAAAATAAGGCAGCTGGGAACACGAGCATCAGCTACAGGAAACCCACTAACACACTGCCATGGAACAAAATGCAAAGGTCGCTGTTTTAGGATGTCAACCACAGTGCCAGAAAGCAGCTTGGCTGGAAGAGCAATGGAGGTTCTTGGTCACAGGGCTGAAGGGAAGGGATGTAAAAAGTTGTCAGTGTGGCTGAAGTGTGGTCATGAGCACAGGTTGCCCTGTTGCAGGTGAACTTCTAGGCTGTATTGACTTCCACTCTGTGAGGAGTCATCAGTAGAGAGATTATGCTTTGGAAACAGAAAGAGGTATGGTAGAGTCGTACAAAACAGATAGTAAAATGGAAGGGGAAGTGCAGAAAAACAAGGAAAAGAATAAAGCTCATCTCTGACGTCTCCCTCCTTCATCTGCATTTCCCTGACAGAGCCTTATAGCACAGAATGCCCTAAAGAAAACAGAAAAGCTTGAAGCCTGGACCATCCTTCTCCTCCTCCTCTGTTTGCATTCCTCCTGCCTTTCTTTCTCCTTATAGCTTTGACATGGAAGGGACAGAATAAATGCAGCTTTGGCATGAGCTGTCCAGGCCTGCCCCAGCATGCATAAAGCACAACCTAGACATGAGGAATTGGACTAAGAAAGAAACTAAACTACATCAGTTTAATTTTTTTTTGAATTCTCAAGAGCTTCCTCTGCAGGTGGACGGTGGGAGGGAGACTGTGTGTGTTTCAGATGTTTTGGAGTTCAGAACAGCAACCCTGAGGGTAAATGGACTTTTTTCTTTTTTCTTCCCTAAGCATTGCATTCAAGCAAGAGCCTCCCCATTGCCTTGGCTGCTGGACGATGTTTGGAGAGCAGAAGCATTAGTCAGGTTACTGAGGTTGTCTTTCACTTGTTTTGAAAAGTGCTATAGGATTTCTAACACCCACCTAAAGCCAAGCTTTCAAATTACCCCATTAAACATTATGAAAAAGAACATATTCATGGCTTTTTATAAGATACAGTTGACATAACTCTTTCTCCTCGGGCTGCCGGAGTGAAAAGTTAAATCTGTAGACAGTGATCAAATATTTATATCATTTTCCCTTACATGCCTGTTCCCACCATGAAGATTCCAATTCAGGGTAAGAGAGCCAATTATCAGTCACAACTCTGGAACCTTTATGTGCCAGTCCCCAAGAGCACAGAGATACAAATCCATCAATGCATGCATGATAAAAATGATTTTATCTGAGTCTTTAACACAGAAAAATCTCTCACAGGGGAAATCCAAAAATGAAAAATGATCTGCAGAGTGTAAAATAAGGCTTCAGAGAGTAAACCAGTATTATTCCTAAAGAACAACATAAAAATTTTCCCTCATAATGACATCCAAAAGATCACTAACTTCAAGTTACTGCTTGCTGCTGCAAAGGGCTTCCACACTGATTGCATAGCTTAGGAACAGCTGCAGGAGAACTAACACATACTACAGTGTATTATCCCTGCATGCTGTATTGTCTTAGAAAAAGGCAAGCTCAAAACCAAGCCATGGTTGTAATTTATTCCAAAACCCCCAAAATGCACTTAAGGGAGAAAAAAAAAACCAACCCAAAAAACAACAAACCCAAACAACTCTTTTTTTAGGTTTTCAAACCCTTAGAAAACAGGTTTTAAATTGCTGTGTCGTGGTCTTGGAAGGTCAATCTGAGTGGGACTTGGTTTACAAAGTAAACTCTGCACAATTGCAAGGAGCCAACATTCACATCTTGCTGTTCAGATACTAGCTGAAACCAGTTACTCCTCATCGTTACAAACACTACGGCCATGGACAGAACTTTCCAAAGGGTCTCATACCTCATTTATCATATGCTTCGGAATCGTCTGAATCAGAGTTTTCTCCAGGAAGCTGAAGGCATAAGTCATAGAGACCAGCCACAGTAGAGGACAGTGGCAGAGAAATTCTTTTTGGCTTACTGGCCTTTTCTCTCAGATGAAAACACAAGAGTAAACAAAAACATAAAGCTCCTGCAAGAAGGCAGTGCATGCCTCATGATTTGGAACCTGCTCCTGAACCAAGCCTAAAATGGCAGCTATTGTGAGCAGATAAAAAGAAACACAGGGGACGGGAAAAGACAAAGCCAATCTGGTTGCTGGCTGAGAAACGTGAAGTTCAGTTTAGATGAAGCCATGAAGTGTTGGAAGAGCAAAACAGGGCTTCATAAGGAACAGAACATCCACCCAAACAGCCTCCACATGGATGAAATGCAATGCGAAATTATAGTTGCCAGATGCAGACTAACAGAATGGGTGAGCAAAATAAGTATGTTTTACCACAAAGGCACTTTGTTTCAGAACTTAGAGAAAGTTCTAAGCACTGGTGGCTACTGAAGAAGGGCATGAATGAAGGCAGGAAACAGGAGAAGCACTCAAGCCAAAAGATGCAAAGGGGAGACGAGAATTGAAATACAAACAATGCAACACCATGCAAAAGCTCAATACCAAGGGAGTTTAACTTAGAAAAATAAATCAGCACGTATATGTTTAAGTAGCTGGTTTTGAATTTCTGTAATTCTGCTGATTTCTGTCTCTCTGTCCATGTCCTTACATCCAGCATGCCCGTAAACTCACTGCCTCACTAAGGCTGCAGGTATAAACGGTGGCATTTGACAACTTCTTTATCAGCTTTTTTTTTTTTTTAACATTATCACAAAGCCATGAGGAATCACAATTAGGAAAATCATGCTGAATCAAGTACTTTGCCAGAAAATCTTGCTTGAATCAAATACATGAAAAGATTTCATTACAGAAGGGGTGACAAAAAAAACCCAACAACCACTCAAGGCCCTGGAACCATGCTTGTTCCTACTTATACATTACAGAGTACCTTAGACGGAAATTCTTCCGTGATCTTGGAAAAATCTGTCTTACAACTTCAAATATTAGTTTATTAAATGGAAGAGCTGGCACCTCTACAATGACTTTCAGAAAAAAACAAGTAACTTCAATGCAAATCTATTCTCTGTTCAGGGGGATGGTCAGAACTACAGACTTATCATTAAAAATACAGCGTTTGCTATATGAAGTACTACCTGTTACTTCTGGGTTGCAAAAGCGGTTTGCTGTGTATCTTAGCTGTTATTCTAGAGGAGGGTGGTGGGTTTTTTTTTCCCCAAGATTCTCATTTACTAAGGGAGCAATAAAACAGTATTTTGTAATGCTGACTTTTTTCCCTTCAGAAATTCTTGTAACATAAATAGATATTAAATACTTTAAGGCAGATCACTTTATTTAAAATGTCTATAAATATAAAATGCATTAATAAGACCTCTTAATGCTTGTTTTGTGGTTTGACAGTAAACGTAATGGCTTACAGAGAGGAGTTAAGTTAATATACCCCTGACCAGTAATGTTCTATTTGCTTAAATGCAAGCATCCAAGCCAAAATTAACATTCTGGTTTCTTTTAGAGGCAGCCCGCCATCCTGCAATGTAGCTGAATAAGCACTGCCTAATATCACAGGGCAAATCCTGTCCCCCAACTAACAGTCACGGAAGGCTGACAGAAGTCGTATCATGGCAGGCAGCAAACAAAGATCCCAAGCAGCCAGGAGAGTCTTCATTTGCGTCATTACATAAAGCACAATCGATCCTGCACCAGAGAAGGATGTAACAGATAGATGTTGCCCTAAGGAGTTAGGGTTGTAGTATTCCTCGTACCACAGTTTTACAGATGGGAAACTACCACACAAAGCTTCACCATGGCTGGTTCTGGGACTACCCAAAGAGTGTGGCTGAGTGATGAGTCCAGCTAAGGCCTACCTAAACCACATGACTATCCTATCTCCCTGAAATATATTTTTCTGAATTATTCTTCAGCCTCTTTCGCTGGGATGAAGATCAGCTTTCATTACAGCAAATGGAATGTTAAAATCCCCTTTGATTTCCTCGAGTTTCACCTTGTTTTATAGCCTCAGCATAAAGGATTTATGCAATGATGCCATCTGTGTGTTTGCCTATTATTATTCCTTGGTATCTTCTGATCTTGCCAGCCACTCACAACCGATTTCCTCAGGGAGGTAGAGGCCTGAAAGATACTATCTTCCTACCAGTGTGGGAATGTAGGTGGCCAGACAAAGGAGAAAGACTCTGTTGGTGCTCCTCTGAAGGCTGAAAAGCTGAAACATAAATTCAAATCCTATCAGACATCAGAAAAAACACATGGGTGAGCCCCTAGGAGAAATGACTTAACAGTGGGAAGCATTTCAGCTGGACTTTGCACCTTAGGAGATGTCAGATAAATGTGTTCCTCAGCCAAGAGTCCTCTTCCATGTGCACTCTCTAGTGTCTAATAAAGGGGTGAGCTCACAGTACAGCATCAAAACCTAGCTTAAAAGTCCATCAGCCAAATCCATTGGAAACTAAGCTTCAATATTTGTTTAGTAACTGGGTTTAGAGAACCCAACCCATCTATCAGCACCTCCCCACACATATATATTCACACCTGGCAAGCTGATGTTGCTGAGATGTTCTGCAGTACTCCTCAGCCTGGACAGACAACAGTATTCATGGCCGTCTTTTGTCTAGGACTTGGTCTATCACTGTACTGAATCCTAACAATATTCACAGGTTGATAAAGCTATACAACATAGAGATGCAGTAATGGCGACACTGAAATAACAAACCTTTTGGCACGAGGATCACCAAGACAGATGATGAGACACGTTTTAAAAACTCTCCCAGCCATAATGTCCTGTCCCAGCCCCAGCAGAACTGGGGGTCACAATGGCAGATTTTTATTATCTGACTGACGTATCAGAACAGAACAGATTTTAGGACCCCTGGGCTGCCACTGCAAAGAAGCAGCATCCATCACCCCTCTCGAGGTCCCAAGCATCTGACATAAGGAAGAAACAGCCCTGACACACACGTTACATCTGAATACGCACTTCTGTTGGTTCAAAAAGTGACTTGAGAAGCAGATTTGTTCAGAGCTGAACCTATGTTCTGCCTGCTCACTGCAAAGCTGGTATGTGAATTTAAAGGTGGAGGACCATGGCTTTGAGAAGAATAAGGCTCTTGTGCCCCCAGCAAACACATCCTTAAACGCAAGAAAGCCAATAAGTAGACCCTAAAGTGATGGTGACATGAATGGATTTGTTGCAAGAAGACATTTCCTACAAACCCATCGAAATAGATGGAGAGACACAATGAAGCCCTATTAAGTGACTATTGTCACAGCATGCTAGGAGGCAAAAATAAAAGGTAGAGGAAGGGACACAGAAAAGCAGCTTGTTAGTGGAAAAGACTAGTTAAACAAACTCCCTGCTTAATCAGCAAAGCATTTCACTACAGGAGAGCTCCCTCACACCAGTGCTTGATAAAGGAACACAAGACCTCTTAAAAAGCTGTTGTCCCATAGCAGGATTATGTACTGAGCATCCATCAGTCAGCTCTTCACTGGGAAGCATGACCAGTCAATTACTATTAAGAACTGTGGGGTTTTTTCCAAGCCAATTTGCTGCTCATGAACAACAACAGAGCAGTAGTCAGGAGAATGAACTGTTCCTGGATGTTACAATAGCATGGGCAGAGGAATACACGCTTCCTCCAAGACTTCCTTGTGCAAATGCCTCTGAAGGACCCCTGCCGTCTCTAAGCAGAGTTTTCAGTGTCCACATCCAAATTAGCCATTATCTCTTTATTGGAACTGCCAACAAGTGACTGAGTGAGCATTCATTGTGAGAGACTTTGTGTTCCCTTATCAACTGCGACTGAAGGCTTAACTACTAGGACAGCTAACAAATTAACACCCACACTTCATACGAGCTTGCAATTTCAAAAGGCTCTCCTCCCTTCTGGCAGATTCTCTGCAGAATTTCTAGAATGCTCCTAAAACCCAAGTCCATCAACTATTCAGAGTTATGATCAGCGCCACTTTGTGTAGCACAAGAGGGCCTGGGGTAAAGAGAATGGGGTCAGCTCGCAGTCTGGTGATGTTTGCCATGTTTTCTACAGCAAGGGAGGAAGATATTTTTATTATGTTTATTATGATTTATTAAAAATCAGAGATAAAAAGTGTTTCTAACTGACTTAAATCCAGATTTTCTGCTGGAAATCAATATGACTGCTGTCTTCAATAACAATTTGACTGTCTCCTATGACAATGACCCACAGAGAAATATCTCTTATGAAACAAGTGTGTCATGGAAATCTTCATGGAGCCCAAGAAACATCATGTGAGACAAGATCACTCTGGGATACTCTCGTCCAAGGTAAACCACAGCAGTACAGAAACATGGTAGAAAACACCAGTACTGTACAATTATGGAATATTTCCTAACCAAAAACTTGCAGTGTCAGTTTCAAAAAAAGTTTTTTATTGTGATATCCTTAGGCAAATAGAGGGAATCACACAGATGGGGGAGAAGATGCACACAACACAAGAAAACCAAAACCTTTCCTCATACCTCAAGGTCAAAACAATTCCCCAGTTCAGCTGTCAAGGAAGCCAGCTTTAACCTACCCTAGATATGATCTCTTTACTCTTGCTTCTTCTTTTGAGAGTAAAGCGCCTACTTACCATATTCATAACTGTGAGGATGAATCTTTGGGCAGCCTCTGCACCATGGTATTGGACCATATCAGCATCTGCCACCACCAGTGTTTCTACTGTGTACTCATTGGTGAGTCGAATGGCGTTTCTTCTCTCCCTCCAGTCACTGGTTGGTTTCATTTTCTTTTGTCTCTTCTTTTCTAAAAGTCAAAATACTTATTAAGGCTGGCAGATCATAATAAAACAGTTATACTTTTTTCAGCAAACATTCTTGTGCACATTCAGATTGCAATGACCTTTAATTAAAGTGTCCTTTGCTGATTGAAAGAAGCAACCAAGAGGTTCCATTGCAAGTACATCTGTACCTCTGTAGGCAGATTTGTATGAGACCTCCAGATTACATGCAAATAGGAAAGAGTATGGGGAAAAAGAAGTCCAGAACAGTAAAAGATTAGCTGTAATTCAAACCAAGAAGTCGTCATGCTCTTGCAAAAATTTCAGAAGTTGGAAATTCTGCTTGTGAAAAGCGTAACATTCTGCCATAAGGGAACAAGTGCTAATTAAGGAAAAATCTACTGAAGAAAACTTTGGGATAGGAGACCGTGCTTTGGGATGCAATGTGCACTCTAGACTCTGTGGGTTCTCCTTAGCCAGGGAAGTTGTAAGATATTCCTGGAGTCAATATTTCCATCAGTTGCATTTTCACTTGCTACCACCATTACTAGAGCAACGTAACAGAACACAAGAGAGAGTCTCAAAATTTTTAAATTAAGTAAGATTGTTTTGGAACATACATTATTGGCCAACGGCAGAAGTCTCTGGATGAAACCCAGAAGTGCAGAAGGTCAGGCTAGATAAGACCTTCTCAAGCTTTCTTTGCTCATTTATTGCTATTGGCATGAGCGCCAGCACCAGCAGCTGCAGTCACTGGCCACCTACGTGCAGAGCTCACATGCCTCTTTATTGTGGTATGTGTACCAAAAGAAGGGGACTCCCTAGACCAGCTGATCCTTAATGAACTTAAGTTACCAGAACCTGTGAAAAGGACCCATTCTAGGGACTACAAAGTGAAGCAGTGGTCAGCTATCGTTAACACAAAAATTAAAACACAGAAGTTAAACCTCCCTTCCTCCAAACTAAGGGACTAATGCATTAGTAATTTGTCCTCTTCTAAACTGAAAGGTAAAATGTGTTTCACAGCTCAAAGGCAGATGTGCAAAGCAGCTGAGGCAGGAACAAAGGAGAATTTAAGTTCAGATCTGAAATTGAATCTACTCACTTCATTGCAGTCACAAAAAATGTATTCATGTTTTCAATTGTAAAATGAAAGAAAAGCAAATGAAGTCATTAAAACAAATTTATTTTGCAATAAGAAACAAACTGCCAAAATTCACTGAAACTACATCTGCGTACTGCTCAGCCTGCAATATACTATGGATAAGATACTGACACTGTTATTTAAGCTGATTTCTTCCAATGAAAAAGGGAGCAGAACACACAACAGGTCCTGAAACAGCATAAACACAACATTCAATGCAAAAGTGACAGGGGATAGACTGTAATGGATGATCAGGCAGATACCTCTTATGTCACACGACACATGCTGCTTATTTCCCAGAGCAGACATCCCCTTCTCTTGTTCTGTAGATTTAACTTGAGACCCTCTCTTAGCAAAGCACCATTCTGCAGCAGACAGATCTGTGTTACCATTCACTGATCTTGTTTTTCCACAGCCTGTATACCAGCTCCCTTAACGTAATTCAGCTTGAATTTCCCTTCTTTCCCAGGCTCATAAATGCACTCACATCCAGATCATCAGTTTTCCCTGACCGACCCTCTTGTATTCAGGGTGATAAATTCCATCAGCTGTGCGTCCCCCAAAGCCCACCTGAAATGGGCTCCCTGCCTTCTGCTCATTCATACATTTTCTGTCTTGTCAATACACACATTTGCACATGTCCATTCCATATCTCTATTCTGAGTTGTCTAGTAGTCAGCCAGTATAGATCTGCACATGCTTTTCTGCCCAAGGCATCAACTGTCAACACTGGCTACACGTTTTAAACTGAGAAAACAACCATGAAATTTGATTTGAATCTTTTAAAAAAGAGTTTGGAAATACACCCCCTGGGTTTAAAAAGACAGACAAGAGCCCATGGACAAGCAAAAATTGGAAACTTTGGTGCTTGTAAATAATGGAAGCTACATGCCAGCCGCAAAGATGAAAATAGTTTCAAGGCTTGTTTTCACATGGACTGCAGGACAGCTACAGAAAAGTGCACAATCACAACAAAGCTGCCATGGAGCAGGGAATCTGTGTATTTCTAAGAGCTGTAGAAAGGCAATCAAATAAAATGGAGTGACTGTATCAGAAAGAAGGAAAGATGAATGCACCTTCGATTTGCCAACTATGAAATGGAGATGACTTCACCAACCTTCTGTGAAAAAGCTCCCATGTTTGTTCGTTGGTTCATTCATTTCATCCACCCATCCCTCCCTCTGCATAGCCATGCATCTTTAGCATCTTTAAATGGTTAAAGTGATCGTTTAAATACCAGGGCAGAAATCAGAGAAAAAGGAAGAGAAGGCAAATTATTCTGGTCTTGCTGCTAGCGATCAGAACCTTCCTGGAAGTAACAACACTTCCCCATCACATTCTTATTTTGGTAATTCCCTAATAAATGACAAGTTTTCAGTAAATCTCCTACCTATATACTTGTGTCAGAGGAGGAACCCACTATGCTAGACACTCCGGGGAGAAGGGGTCATGCCATGGTCATTTGCCATGGGATTGCCCATCGTGATCTCTCCTCCAGAGGCAGATGGAGAAATTGGCGAAGCTTTGCTGATTCCACTCAGCACCTCTTTGCAGAAGGCAGCTGTACAAAACTCTGAAAGGTGTGATTTCTGGAGAGCAGCAGCGTAAAGGGACTCCTGGCAAATTGCTGGGCAGTCTTGGTTCACACAAAACCTCTGGCCCCCATTCCTCCATGAGTTTTACTTGAAGCTGTGGATTGGCTGCCGTCCACTGGGTGGTAGGGATTAGAGGTTGTGTGTGGAAAACTACCACCCCACAGGCTTGCCTAGAAACACAGCCAAAGTGACCTAACTTAGCGAATCTGGGCTCTAACTCTCATCCTCTCCCTCACATTGTCCAAATGTAAGCTTACCAAGCACTTAAAACAGGCAACATGTAATGGACTCAAGGGAGCCTACAAAGAGCTCAGGTGGTCACCAATGATCCACTACAGAAGAGGAAAGGCAAAGCAACACAAGCTGCTTGAACAGAGCTGTCATGTGTTGTGTCCCCCCCTGCTTGTTCTTTTTTTTTTTTAAGTTTGTGGCTCCTCTATAGGGTAGCTTTTCTTTACTCTTTTTGTCCTTGCAGAGAGCTACTTTCAGAGTGGTCTCTATTTGCATCTTCCTGCCTACCACACATGCAAACAATTTTCCAGCATAATCAAGCACATGGAGAAAACACAACTATCATGTGCATGGATGAACCATCACAAACAGAACAAAAGAAATACACACATCCCATATCACACCCATTTGATGAAGAGGAGAAAAAGATCCAAAACCAAGAGTAAAAATCCTTATTAAACGCATCTGCAACTCATACCTGAGGTGAGTCAACTTTATGGAGGTATCGAAAAAAAAAAACATCTCTAGAGCCTCACTTCAGAAAAAAGCCAGCACAGAGAAGTCTCACTCGTGCCCCCCATGATTTATGGACTATGGGCAGAGAATCCCTCCATGAGTGTGAAACCCCAAACTAAAATAAACATCAGCCATTAAAACAAGGATTAAATGCTTGGTGGACTCTTTATTTGAACAAACTGATGTTACAAATTTTGTGGTGCAGATGTTAAGTGTTAGTGTGAAGGCATAAGAGGCCATAAAACATGGGCAGGAGCCTGTCAGAGGAGTTTACATTGCGGGGAGCATACATAACCAAACTGCACACTATTTTAGGAGTCAGGTGTTCCCCGCTTAAGAGGTCAGACAATTTCATGTGAAATATGAGCTGAAACAGTCAATCTACAACACAGCACGTATATGCTGCGAGTGACAAGGCACAAGGGACATTACTCTTTTGCCAGTGACTTTGACAGTGTGTTACAGAGTCTACCTGGCCAAAAATTTCCACAAAATTCAGGACTGTTAGGTGATAGGAGAAGGGCAATACACCCCCAGATCCTCACTATAAAATGGATGTAACATTGCACAAGCTCATTAGCTGGCTTTTATTTACAGACTCCTACCTTTCCTTGGCTAGTCACCTGCAAAGCAACATGATCATACCCTATTCTGCAGTCCAGCACTCTTTGCCATCTTCCTCAGAATGGCAAAAAAAATATAGTCCCTGCAGTGATGAGAAGCACAACAGAGCTCTTCTGAAGCCTCAGTAGAAAACTCCTTATGTTCAGTGCTTTTTATGGCAACCCAACAGATGTACAATTCCAAAGCAACCGCCCCAAATGACCTTTTCCTATTACACACCAAAAGCCCTGTCTAGCACTGTCGGGTTTTTGGCATGTTCTTGCTGTAACTGCAGAGTCCCTTCCTGCTCCTCCTACCTCCCTTCCAACAGTATTTCCCAGACTCATATGAAAAGCAACCTCTTCTCCTACAGCCTTTCACTTTTTTTCTCCCTAATCTTTCCCTTTGTAATTTTAGCTACCTCATTCTAGTTAAACCAACTGAAATTTCTGGATGCAGTTCAACAAAAGCCACAAATAAAAGTAAAATTGCAGAGTCGTTTCTGCAAGGCCAGATTTCTCCCTAGAAGCTCTTTTCTATTGCTGCCTTAAAAATCCTCTCCAGTTCTTCCTCAGGAAGCTGCCCACTAACTTCCTTCCACCCATGACCCCTTTAACATCTTTATGTACCCTCACATGGAGGGCTAGCTCTGTTTTCCTTTCTGCTGTTATTTCAGCAACATAAAAAGGAGAAGGCACGTGAGGGGGGCAAAGAGCTAGCATCAGTTTTCCTTATGCCCCAGGAGCTTCTAGAGAATCTTTCACTCGTACTCACATTAGGAGGGTTTTATTAGTTTCACTTAAAAAGAAAAATCATCACCTCCAAAGCAAAAGAGAAAGAAAAAGGAGATTCCGCACACAAACCAAGCCTAGAAATTAAAGAAAGGAAGTTCTTGAGGTATATATGCTTATTATTTAACCTAAAGCCATATGTTAATCAGAGGAAGGGCAAATTTGCAGAATTACCAGAGGGACAAGATGCCACAAAGTTTCTCTCGTACTAGTTGTAGGATACAAAAACTTCTCAAAACGCTATCAGTTCTGTGTTTAAATGATCTTTATACTACATCTACGTCTCTTGGACATTACTGTTTGATCTAGAAACTGCACTAATTTCAAAGAAATTTTCAAATCTAGCATAATAACTTGATTTCGTTTCAAATCAAGGAGGCAAGGTGTAAGCCCAGAAAAGAAGTGAAACAGAAAGTGGAAGTTAGCAGCAGCATTTACATCCCAGTACCAGAGCAAAAGCCAAACCTAAACGGAATACAGGCAGGCTTCCTTCTTAATTGGAATTAACATCAAGGGGTGGTGGGTTGAAACAGAGAAAAGTGTTTATTATTTAAAAACACATCAAGAGAAATATGCTACAGTTAAATCAATCTACTCATCATGTTTGGATCTGACAGCAGAGCTGCTTCTAAATGGTTTACTGAACAGCTTCTTCAAAAGACTGCACAGTATCACCACAGCGGAAGCCCACAAGCTGTACAAGTCAGCAACCTTGTCTGTACAGCCTGGGGATGAAGTTGCTTATGGTTAGAAGCAAGACAAATTTGAATGGGTTTAGAGCTCCGAGACTTCCAGGACTGCAAAACATTGGCTGCAGAAGTCAGCCCACTGAAGGATATGTGCTAATACAGACTGAGCTAAAAGAGCAACCACAGATCACAGCTCTGAGCTGTGAGATCACCACAGGCGCATAAAGGGGGGCAGTTCAAAATTCATGGACACCACCAGAAACATCCCTTCACTGCCTCCCGTGGGCTTTATATCCAAAGCTCTGTGCACAGGTTACCTTGCAGCTGGAGTTTTCATCCATACAACAACAGAGAGGTTCTTTTCAAAACACTGATCTCCTGACGGGAGAAAAAAAAAAAAAAAAAAAAAAAAAGAGAAACAAAAAAAGAAACCACACTTCAGCTCCAGGGACCTTGCTGCACACAGTTGCTTCCTTGACACCTGTCCTGTGGCATCCACCTTGGAATAGACACAAGCAAGGACTGAAGAAAGAAACTAAGAGGAACAGGCACTACTGGAATCGCTGCCACAGCCAGCACTCCCCAGTCTATTTCCAGCCATGGGAAAATGGAGCTCCCCTCACCTCTGTCAGGGACAAAACACAAAATTGTCCCTCTGCACTGGACTTTTTTATCCCTCCATTAAAAGCTTGGGATTTTAGATTTCCCACAGCTAGCTGATGCCAGTGGGTGGTCTGAAGCTCAGGGATTAAAAACGGTTGCTCATTCAAATCACAGCTGATTGCAGACTGAGAGCTGTCCTCTCATTTTTAGTGCCTTCTCCTACGAAACGGTTATGCACCTCCAATTTCTTTCTGACTAGAATGGCTGAAAAAATCATGCATCAACTGGTAGGAAAAATCATTGTATAGCAGAATGATCCATTGCTCCCTAATCCACCTCCCAAAAATGTTTGGTTTGGTTTGTTGATTTTTTTTTTTTCCACGCGGCCACTTTCATACCAAATCACAAGTTCATGACTATTTGTCTGGCACAGCAGCAAACAAGAATTTGAGACAGAAGTCATGAACTCTGTGCTGCATCTCAAAACACGATGGAGATTTTATTCCAAGGATTGTTATCCAAGTTAGTCTGTGGCTTGGACTCATCGGTTTAAACCTTATTCTTCTGCAAAACATACTCAGTTGTCACCGTAACGCATCCGGACTTTGTCTTTAATGGCAGGCCTGTAAGACAGCACAGGATAAGCACTACGATTCTCTGTCTGCTCTCTGGTTCAATTTGGCAGAGGGGTTTCACAGATTTCCACCTCCTGAACTATGTGCACTCATCTCCTTTTAAAAGCACACCTTCATTGTAAGCTTTCCATCCAGCTAGAAACAAGGACTCGCTCATGTAAGACAGCCAGAGAAGACAATTTAATGGTACAGAAAGCAGGCACAGTGAGCATGGCTTAATGGTATGACTGGTAAAGTGGGAATGGAAATATCTGCTCTGCCACTCCCTCTTAGCCTCTGTGCCTCCGTTTCTCACCCTGTATTTGATTTTCTCTGTTACTAGTTATACATTCTCTGAAACAGAATTTATTTCCTTTGCTTGTGACAGACACACCAAGGTTCCACCTTGCTTGGGGCCATGGGAGAAGATCCTGTAAGACAAATATAATTAGGTCCATGTGATACGGAGTGATGTACATAAGACCGAATTCAGACTCCTTAGTTTTGATCACTTAAACTCAGCAGATCTGAGACCAATCACACAACACAGCCTAATCCACTTCAGGGCTTTAGAGACTACAAAATGTTTGGCTGCAGTTACACTGTGAAAAATGGCATCATTGGCCTCCAGGTTTATTTTATTTTAATGAGTCTTTAGCGAACGTGCTTAGTTTGCAAAGCATGTTTTTACAACTGCCAGCCTTACCAACTCATCCTGGGCTTTGGCAGCTGAACTCCAATCACTTCTGCTGTGGCTGGAAGAGCTCAGGGAATCACCAAACCAGGAGGTCCCCACCTACAGCCTGACCTCACCATTACACCCATACAGAAGTGGCACAGACCTTCTTGAAAGCCAGACAATTTACTTTTGGTGATTTGCAAAAGCCAGTAAACAAGACAGGTTCATCTCCCATAAGGGTGTTAGCTCAGCAGGTCAAAGTGAAGTAAAAAGTAGTGTAGTGGTTATTTTTAATCCCTAATGTATACAGATACGTCAAACTACGCAGGGAACAGATCAGCCAAGAAAGAAACTGGCGGTTTACAGAGCAACTTTCAGATCCAAAGGCTCTTGGTACCACTGCCAGCTCAGAGTTAGTAGCCCTAATTTGCAAATCAAGAAACTGTTTGAGTTAGAGGTTATAGTCTAAATGACCTCTAGTTTTCTGTGCCTTCAGTCTTGAGTTCACAGTTTGGGACATCTATGACTGATCATTCATAATTACAGACTACCTCAAAGGAAGCTTAGAGCTTCTGAGTAGAGGAAAAAACTGCCCCAAAGCGTTCCCATCTTGACCATACAAACATGTAGGTGCCCAACACATGGTAGCTTGTATAAGTGACATCCCAAGGGATCTGCTGAAGGTCACAGGTCAAACAACATTAGGAATTGAGGCCAACAGAGTCCCAATTCCCAACTCTTGGCTCCAACCCTGAGCTTTGATTTATGATAATACAGAAAAAACAAAGACAGCTAACAGGTAAGTGATGTACCTTAGTCTCCTTGGAGCCACCTGTCTGCCTTTCTAGCCAGAATGACCACTGAAATACCTGTGAACATCCTGAGACAAGGACAGTGTACAACAGAGCTCATTACCACCTAGCTCATTACCACCTGCCAGTTTAGATTTCATTAAATTCCAATGGAAACTAGCACTACCTTTTATTAGGAACCAAGTGAAGGAGCAGTACAACTCTACTGTGTGCAGCTGCTCTGGAAGAGGAAGACATCCATACACTGTGTGTATTTGCATGTTCTCTTTTTTTGTCTCTTTTGCACCTTGACAATAGAGGAAGAAGAAACTGGAGTCCCTCCTGCTCCACATTATCCCTGCTGCCCTCGTGCTGAGGGCTGCATCCAGAACAGACCGGCAATAAAACTTCACTTGCCACATGTGATGGAAAAGGACACTTCTGAATGGTAGACTGCTCCAAAAGGCTGCCGTTTATCAGCCATAAGGAAACAATCACACACTTACATGGAAAATCCAGACTCCCTGTTTGGAAGACCAGGGACCTGGAAAAACCAAGGGATTTATCCACACAAGTGAGACACACTCCCGTGGGTAAAGTGCTGAATTTCTGATACAGGGAATACTTCAATGCTTGCAAACACTTAATCACATTACATCTTCTGCATAGCCCATTGTTAAAATCCTTGCTTTAATTCTTCAACAGATGCTTCCTAATATGGACTAATACAGGTTGCATTACATCTCTCTATTTTTAGTGCAAGTTTTTTGGCCATAACAACTGCTATTTCAGGCCAAGTCAAACCTGCAGAGAAAACACAGCTAGGAGACAATGATTAAAGACGAGGAAATGCAACGTAGCAGTAACATGTGTTTAGGATTTATACCTGTTCAGGGAAAGCATTCCCTACATTTGATACCTGCGTACTAGCACTTACTTAAATTATTACCAGCTTTGATCAATTGTTAAAACAGGTTTAGAAGGAACTAGACAGAGAAGCAACGCATTGTTATTTTGTGAATTAAAATGTTGATCCTCCTGTTTTTCACCATATGCTTCTCTCCATGCAGTACATTTGCATTAAATGAAAACTGGTTCATTTAAACTGACAAAAGGGTTTAAAGCAAACCCACATTTAAGAGTAATTTATGAGGTCTGTGTCATAAACATGAAATAACAACCTTCCCTCCAAAGACAAGCTGCTCCCTCTCATGCTCCTGGACCATATTTTAATATCAAATCCCTTCTATGTAAAGGGACTTTAATACCTCACTGGAGACCTTTGGAAAAGTTATAACAGAAGTTACTTTTCCCAAAGAAACAGAAAGTTTTATGACATGGTTAGAAGAGATTCTTATGCTTTCATAACATGGTTTGATTCTGTCTTTAATACTGACATTTTCTCTCACCAACAAAAAATGAAAAACTTTCCCTGTCCATAGACTTTGATGGCATAGCAAACATACAAAATATGTGACCAAATTAGTTTACTGTTGTTCCATGGTAGTTAGCATAACTATATACATTTACTGCAGCTGAGGGTGTGGTGGATATTGTCATACAGAAACAGCTTTATTGTATATATTACAAAGTCGCAGAGAGACAAGGCAATGAAAGAAGCCCTATGTCAGGTATTTTCTACCTCCACTACAGGAGGTTAATAAAGGAGATGGTACCGCTTCCCTGTAGTCCTCTCGGGTCTGCCCATTTCCGCTCTGCCATGAGCTCTTCCTATGGGGTTAGAGATTGGTGGGAATCACAGATACTGCCAAAACACAGATTAGCCCTGCAGCTACCTCTTGTCCCCACAAATAAATTGAGAAGTCTATTCATGGAGCTGTAGGCCTAACCTGAGGGCACTACGAAAATCTCATACGATGCATTACAAGAGATCCCTTTCTCTCCCCACTTGGCTCACCTGTAGCGAAATTCTTACTTATGTGTATTAAAACCTACAAACAAAACTCCCTAGGACTCCATTCTCTCTCCAGAAAGACCACTAGTCCAGGACCTTTGACAAGAAAGTCGTCAAACTCATTCTTTAAAATCAGAATAGCGTGTGATAGCAGGCGTGGATCCCAGATGCAGCCCAGTGTCTAGAGGTGAGAACTGAAGAAGTGTTTCACATCACTGGTGTGAAGCTATTTCCCATGTTCCTAATGATGCCATGCTTCGGAGCAAATGAAACCCAACCTTTCCTTCCTTCCCCCTCACAGCATATGCACCTGGAAACCTTTTAATAGGTTTTCTGTTTGCCTCACAGGGGCTCATGTTCATGCCTGAGCAGAAACATGCATTGTGACTTGAACTTTCTCCTGCTGGATGACAGGTGATAAAAATAATACGTATACGCATATCATATGACTAACAATAGCACCTGGCCAACGGTGATAGGATCCATCCTTTGCTGCTGGAGCACTTCAGAATTTAAACAAAGGAATTAAAACATCATCCCTGAAGCCACAGACCTGGGATTTATTTTTTTTTTTTAACCCATTAGTAGGCACTTTCAGATTCAAATCTCAAAGATCCAGTCATGCAAGACCCTAGGTGCTTTCCCATTCCTGACTACAGCCAGATTAATCCTCTTATACAGATTATTCCAGGAGAAATTTGGCTCCCACAAAGTTCTCCTGCAGCTCTAAAACTAATTTCAAGTACTGTAGGACACGTTATGCCACTTAGACTAAAGGAGTTGTTTTAGAGATTTTAACAACCACTCATCAAACCAGCCTGCTGGCGCTACCTCGCCCCAAGGAACTGTTCAGCTCAGTTTCCCTCTCCCATGGCTGGGACCTGTGAGGAAAGTACCACACTCCTGGGCGGAACACAAGGGGAACCTCTTAGAAGGTTGTGCTCATTATCCCCTCAGTAGCGCTGACACATGGCGCTTCTTGATTAAGTTCATTTTGCTTTCTTCAAATGCTTTCCTCCTCCCCCTACAAATACTCACACTTCATTACATCACCATGCTTCCCCCCCCCCCAAATCAATTAAGTTCATATATCACGGGACCATTGCTGCCGGTAGAAATCTGCCATTGAGCACTTTAGCCCTGTTTTAGCCCTTATGACATGATCAATAACTAACATTTAAAAATTCAGCATTTGATGTTTTGCGTTTTATTCGACTCCCCAATAACCCCAGATCATGCCAGATACCACTGAATTACAAAGTTTTGAGAAGAAAATATCCTTAGAGGCGATTCCTGTTTGTTCAGAAAATACAAGAACAGCAGCAAAGGACTGAAAAATGCCCAAGCGTGGCAGTTCTGTGGCTTTGAAAAATACTTGTTTTATGTTGCATTTACACAAACATGTATTTTTCTGTCTATGTTGTTTCACAATACAGGATGTGTATTTAAGATGTCTAGCGTGTGAATATTTCCTAAGTATTTACAACCTCCATTCTTTCCTGCCAAGTTTTAGCCTGGGTGAGCCAAATTACAAGCCGGTGAAAACCAACCTCTAGTACAAATCTGATCAGTCCTTCGCTCTGCCAATGTTGGTGAGTACCATAGTAAAGAGACCTTTTCCCAGGAGAAACTCTGGAAGCATGCCCCTAGATCATCATTTCCACACAATTTCATTAGGAATGGACCTTTTGTGTGTCAGACAGGATTAATTTTTTTCTTTCTAAACTCCTTGTGCACAAAAGTTAATCCAAACCAGACAGGAGTCAATTAGGTCGTTAACGTGCTAAGCCTATTAACAGCCATGACTTACATTTCTTTCCCGCAACAATGAAAAACATTCAGGAGTCTGCCTTTAAGTGGCAAAGCCCATGAGCAATTTCATTATTTTATGACACGGCTACTTGAAGCGGTGGCTGTTTGCACAAGCAATCAGCACTCCCCACTGCGCAGCTGTCGGGTGATTTGCTCTCTTTTTAGCATAGCCAGCCTGCGGTCAACGCAAAGAACCAGCACCCAAGGGATACTAATTCTGTTCCCAGCTGGTCTGCAAACTCCTGTGTGATCTGGGGGCAGGGCAGGAAATCACAGTCACGGATTTTCCTCGTTTACCTGCTAGGAGAGGGACTAAAGATATCCTGGTCTTGTGCAAGAGTCAGAGAAGCCCATGCTCTGCCTAAAATCCAGTCCTAGCTTAGCTCCTCAATTAGCATCAGGTAGGAAAACATCCAATCACAGAACAAGATCTACAGCCTTAAATAAATTTTACATTAAACTATCAATCTCTTTCTGTCTCCGAACTCAGATACACATTCAGCCCATGTGTCCTGGTCACCACCTTCATGTGAGCTGAGCTATGGTCGTAGTTTGTGCACGTGTGTGTATGCATATGCGTGCATGCTCTTAGCCCAACCAACATGAAGAACTTAAAACAACCTTGCTTGCAGTAGGAAATTCTAGTTCCTCAGGCTGGCTGTGGATTAGGAACCCAACAGATATGTAATTAATTGCTGACACACAGAGTTAAGTGCAATCATGTCATGTCAGACCAAGGGTCCCCATAGCCCATGCCATGAGGTCCCCCAAGCTCAGGACCTGCCTGTCAGTCACCTCTGGGCCAACCTGAGGAGGACAAAGCTTGCAGGGAGGATCCCAGCAACTGTGGGGTCTATTCACATTCCCTTTCGGACAAAGCAGAGAAGAGCGTTTTTCAGAAGTCTTCAGGAAGCAGTAGGTGCTTCTGGAAACACATTTTTTCAGCATCTCCTTTTAGTGTCTTATTTTTTGAGTTCTGATACCTTAGTACTCACTCACCTCCTCTTTCCATTTGTGATATAATTACCCAGTGTCTCCCCAATTTCCTTTCCTTTAGTCCCTCTTCTCAGGGAGGGAATCTCAGTGCTGCCAAGGACAGGCAGCACCCTGTCCTGAGACAGAAGGTCAAAAGGTTCAGTTGCAGAAAGGATGAGGCAGATTTCCTGCACTGATTTCAGTTCAATTCAGCTTTTAACTAATGGCTGTCTTATTTTACAGTGTAAGAATTTTATAATGCATTTTCTGTGAACACAGTGCTGTAGCACCTACAGGACTTGGCTAGGGAATCAGAGTGGTGCCAAATTCTGACGTTTCCTCTAAAAAGGGACATAGGGGATCTGTAACTCTAAGCAGAACCAAGATTTCATACTCAGAGAATCAAGAAGAAGATTGGCTTAGTCTGAACCCACGGGAATGATAAACCTGCTGACCTACTAAGAGCTTGACTCCACACAAGAGAAAATAAAGGTCATGGCTACAGGATCTACCAAAAAGCAGTGCCAGCTAGGAGGCAAGCTTATGAGCAAGCACAGGTCACCTCTGCTGGTACACAGGCTTAGTTAAATTCAAATCCCGAGAGATACAAAAACTGAGAGATACAGGCAAACTAAGTTCACGGCTGCCTGTTCCATTCGGCTCCTTCAGATTTCTGCTTCCACCGCTGTTCCAAATTATGAAGCCTTTTGTGCCTCCCACTGCTGCCATGTCCCTTTATGTCCAACAACAGCACTTGTTCCTGACCAGCTCAACTTTTCCCACACTAGCAAGTCTTACTCTTGTACCCATTAAACCTGCCAGGCCTGCTTCCCATTTTATCCCTTTGGCAGCCCAGTGGAAGACAGCATAGATGCCTTGACCCACTGCCTCCGTTTTGTATGCAGTCCATCCAGTAGAATGCAGAAGCTGGAATATTGGTGGGCTAATGGGGCAGGAGAGCAATAAAAGGAACAGCATATGCAGGCACACGGAAACCTAAAGAAGAGATTTCACAGAGTTTGTAAAAAATACCCTCTATGCAACTCACCCAGACCGATTTCCAGAAAGGATTAAAATTCAATTGCTCCAAAGAAGCCAAAAACTAGAGCAGTTTATACTAGCTGACAATCTGACTGTTTCGCTTTAAAAATGGGAGAAGACAGGATATGATCAGTGAAGAAAAGTTACTATTATTTCCTATCATTTTTCAAGAGAAAATGGCATCAACAGCTATTTTATTATTAACACCAAACAAAAAACCCCACCCAAATGAAAAGGGTGCAAGACAGCTGCATCTTTTCAGGGTTTCAGCTGCTAAGCATTACAGCTCCATCAAGGTTTGCAGCAGCCCAGAGGCACACAATCTTTAAATGCAAAAATATAGCAAAGCTACCGACCTTCTGTGGTGCCTGGACTGGAGGAAGGTGAAAGACAGGAGAAAAATATTGGCAGGAGGACCATCACCAAAGAACGGGATCTCCCTACTATTAGTCTCCCATTCCAACGGGGACACTCTGAAGTTTAAAATCAAATCCACAATCGTAACTTTTTTGTTTTAAAATTTAAAACATAACTTTAACATTATCATGCTAAGTCACAACGGAATACTGACAATTTGGAACATGCTGCCACCACCACCTCACGTACCCATGGAGACCCATAGGATTCAAGCCCAATATCTTAACACCGGCAAGGTGTGTCAGTGTGATGCTGGAAACTGAATCCAGAGCGTTAGAGAATGTCTACTATTAACTGCCACACACACAATTAAAATCTAAACCATTGCCATTTCTCAGGAAGTCCCACTGAAACAATATACCTCATATTGCTAAACTATTTAACCAGAAAAGCACTAGAAATCGCTTGAGAGGTTGTTTTTTGGTCCAGAAGAGCTTCATACACACCAGGCACATCTGCATTTCAGCTGCTACTGTATCCCCAGCCAGCGTAAGGGAATGGCAGACAAAAACTGGTCAAACGCTCCACCACCTAATTCACACGGGCTCCCTGCTGTCACAGATGGAGCTCCTTCAATATCCAGTCTAGCTAGATTAAAGTTAGCTTCGGGATATCTATATGAGTTGCTATCACATTTTGGACTCAGATCTCAACCCTGGGTTCACAGATCTCCAGGAAAGCTAAAGACGTTAAAAGTTTCTTTGCTATCTCTGTGAGCTCCTTCCTTCTAACACAAGGCAAGGGGGGGGGAGTTTCATTTCTCTCAGAAAACCTTAAAGCAAACAATTAGAAAGTTGCCACTCAAAGGAACAAAAAGTCCTGTAGCATGAGAGCTAGAGCTTAAGTTTGACAAGTCAAACACCAGAAAGAAAAAGCAAAATCACATTCCTAGTTAAAAAAATACCTTGCTCAACTACATCTGGCAGTTTCAAATGCACATAAGCCTACACAAAAGCAATTAAAATAATAATAATACAAAGTCTCCCCAGTTGAGCGCATACCCTGATATACTCTGTTATGGATGGTGTGCTCTGCTAGACAGAAGCAAAAATGATGACATGTGAGAAGCTGAAAAAGAAAGTAGATTGTTTTACAAAACAAACTGCATCTCTTCCCCTCTTCAGAAATCTTTTCATCCTGTTATCAGCTGGATACCCGCAGCTGGACTCCACAGGTGATACTTCTGATTAAATTACATGAAAGTGTCTGCAGTGACCCTTTCTGCATTCTGAAAAGCAAGGATCACCATCCTGTCCATGCCTACTTGGCACAACTCTAGTGGAAAGGTGAGACAAAAGAGCACCCCTCACCACTGACTTCAGTTTCAGAATTTGGGCCTTTGCTAAAAAACATTGAGAATACCTTCCTGAGCACTGGTTACATTGCATGGTTAAAGCAGAAGTTTACTCTGACCCATCATAAAGTTTATCTTCTCACAAATTGAATGTTACAGCATATGTCCTAACAATTTTTGTATTTGTGATGTGGCTCTTTCTGCCTGAAGTAGCAGAAGGATTCATTAACGCATGCCATTTTTCACTAGCTCCAGCTGCCTGAACACTTGAATTACAAAATACAGACATATCTGGCAGAACAACAGTTAAAAATATAATTGCATTCTCATGGCTGTTCTCTTGAGCCACTTCAAGCTCACCTGCTACAACCTTGCAGTGCTCATCAGGAATGTGCGACTTCATGGGATGGCTTGATTTTGTGGATCGTCTACGCCTGATGAAGTGTTCTTTTCCACTAAATGAGGTCTCTGATGTATTCACTGGTTGTATTAGCATGTGCTCTGATCCAATTTGGATATAGCCAACCTGTCCACAAAAGAGAACAAAAAACACCCCCATCAGTTTGGTATCCTAACCTTGTCTGTCAACCCAGTCTGAACCTAGACCATTTCACTGCAATCATTATTTACAGTGTGAGGAATGAAAAGTGGTTATGAGCATGTTCAGTCTGCATAATACAGACTAAGAACTTCATCTGCTTCTAATATTTATTTTTTACATCACTGAGCACTATTTAGAAATATTGTGCACTGTACATATACAAAGAAAAGGTGGAAGTTCTTGTCGACACCTTTCCTTTCCCTTCTTCCTCTCCCTCCAGCTACAGCACTGCTCTAGCTGGAAGCATAAATACATATGTCTTATGAGATGCTCAGCCCACATGAGGACAAATAAATTCTATTAACAGAAATCCTTTCATAATCACCTTTCTAATTGCCAGCTAGAATTGCATTGTTATTAAATGGCATCTGCTATCTCAGTAGAGAAAAAAGCTGAGGTTGCCTGCAAACAGGGCACTGCCCACGTGTATCACTCTTGCAGATAACACTAAGTGAATGGAAGTGATGTTGTAAGTATGACTTGCAGAACCACCCACATTTTTTGTACGGGGACCAAATACCTCTTCTTGACTACAACAGGAGCCACATAGTAAGCACCGCTCTCCCCGCAAGCCATGGGCTGGGTTTCAGAGGTCAAGCCAGGAATGTACTGATGTACCTTCCCAGTTACAAGATTTTCCACCATCCCTGGAATAGGTAACACAAGGAAGGCAAAGACCCTGTCTAAATAACAGCAGGCTCCATAGACTACAGGTCAGAGCACTAAACCCCTGCCTTTCTTGCACCAAGTCCAGACCTTACACCAGGGCTGGCAAGAACATCTTTGGGAGGCACCTCCTGCCCCAAGAGAGCCTTCCTCTGCTTGCAACCCAGAGCTTTTAAGGTTCTTTTATGCCTTTTCCACTCCTTTTCTGGCATGAAAAGAAGAGAGTGAGAGCAAAGCTATCACCTTAAAACTTAACAAAGCCTCCAGGTTTAGTAATCAACACTGAGGTTATAACACACTGGAGAAAGTGAACATGTACAATGAGGGGTCCTTCCTTACTTTTCATTGTACTAATCCAATGATTATTTGTATTGCAATTAAAAGTCTCGAAATACAGCTCTTTGCCATATACCCCCCTGAGAGAACTCTCTAGGTCCGATGCCAGGAGGCATCAGATGGTGCCTATGGTACACCTTACAGGTAAAGGAGCCTACAAAGGGGTGCTGCGAGGTTGCACGCCTATTAACACCCATCCTATATACACAAAGAGAGACCAGACTGTTTTTTGCCCCTCCCACTGTGTTCTGTGCCAGCCAGGCAACCATCCAAATAAATGCTCTGCACGTACACGCAAATACTATATATTCAACAGCTGACTGTACTAATATGATTTATAATATACATTACATACATACTGTATATTGTACATTTCCACACCTCCCTGCCAAATTCAGTCTTCACGTACACCCAGGAAATCCCTTTGGCCTAGTACTTCCAGCAAGAGGAATTTCTGCTAACAGAAATGAGAGCTATCCTCTTCTGACAGCCGTACTAACTGGACAACATTCAGGGAAACCAGGATCTCTCAGAAAGGGTCGCTAATTTCGGAAGTGCACTTGGATGCACCAAGTAAATAAATAAATAAATAAATCAGTGTCTCTATTTGCCATGGCTGCAAAGCATGGCAGTAACAATTAGTCCCCTGCCTCAAAAGAGACAAGATACGCCTCTTTACGCCTCTTTTGAGGTCTTTCAAAAGAGACCTTCACCTTGGGGCAAGGTCACTTATTAAGTACAAAATGCCTTCACACCTCCCAGAAGGTCTCTCATGTATGAAGAAAAACTGACTTTATTTCTTGGCCCTACAGAGCACATACCTGTTTACAAGACCCACTCTGCCCCTGAGTTTCCAGAAGGGCTGTCTCTTCATTTAAATTACAAGTTGGGCTTTTCCAGAATTGTTTCAGAGACAGCTAAAGCTCTAGTGACTTATTCTTCCAGCCTCTTTTACGATGCTCTCCGCTACTTCCCCTCCTTGTTCCAATCCTCCGGCTGGGAGGTAGCCCCAGCCCCCTTTTTTTAATATAGGTTTTAATTATTTAGAAGAAGGGTTGTAAATCTGGTGCCATGGTACTAAAAGCTACACCAGAGCTCCTGAAAGACTGCCAACCATTTTTGTTGGTGCCAAAAATATGTAAGAAGAAGTCAGTTTCATCACCACCCGACATTATCCCAACTTTCTGGCATCAAGTGTGAAAATAATTTAAACCATTGGAAAGGACTTATGTT
>NW_009646608.1:2304447-2312566 GCF_000708025.1 Charadrius vociferus | reverse complement strand
CCTGGAATAGGTTAAGAAGCAATCTCAAGTTTAATCTGACAAGCCAAGTAGAGTTTCAAGCAGGAAGGATTTGCAGGATCGGACCTGTAAAGTATTCCTAGGGAGTTAAAATTTTCCCCAAACTTGCCAGTTGGGTTCTGAAGAGTCCTCAAACCTGATGGCCCAGATGAGATCTTTTGGACCTGGTAACTTCAATACTCTGGTCATTATTTTGCTTTTTCCGTAAGAAATGCATTCCTCATGTTGCCTCCCTCAAATCCTCCAGCTACCATATACTATACCGTGCTAATCTCAGCATGAGGTATCAGACATCAGCACCAGACAAATACTCTACGCTTCTCTTCTCTAATCCGTATGATGTTCAGGGACAGCAGAAAGCTGGATTTTGAAGATAAAGAAGTAAAACAGAAGGCCACGTAACTGTCGGAGCTATTTCCCCCACATCGCTGGAAATCATACCAATTAAATAAAACGCTTTGGATCTGCCAATTCACGTTTGCCTGGGGAGATGCCTACCAAAACCTGGGATACTGCCTCTCGCCCTGCTTTCACTGTGAGAGCCCGTACGAGCAGGACCTGCCACAGTGGTGGACCCCAGTGTTGCGGTGTGTCCAGGGAAGCAGCTGCTGCCCGGTCCCACCATCCCCGAGCACCTGAGACACGGGAGTCCTCAGGAGCCCAAAAATTCAGAGGGGCGTAGAAGTTCATCATTGTCTGCATTATTAATCTAACCTGGATTTTGCAGTTGGTGTGACAGGACCGTACAGCCGACAGAATCACACAGCCCAGCTAACAGGAAAGGCTGGAACGATTTCAGCCTCGAAAGGCAGGCAACCGAACTGACAAGTTGATTAAAATAAACAATAATCCACGCTTGCCACTACAGCCCCACTCACCACTGTGCTCAACAGTGGCTACACCCTTCATATTACGGATATTTCATATCCTTAATTTAGAAGTCAGCTCAACGTTGCTCACTAGCAAAAAAGGCCCAGTTTTCTAAACCAGCAAAATATTCTCACGTGCTCTTATCCAGAGTTTTATACATACGGCGGTCACGCAAGCAATCTGCTCACTCTCTAATCTACTCTCGTACTACCAGTAGTTCACACTTCTTCTACACATTATCTTCCTCGCCACGGGAGTCTTTCTCAGGCTACAAGACAGCAGGGAAAGGAGGAAGGTCCTCACACCGTATCACCGAAATTACAACGGTAACAACGGGACTGTTAGTGCTGGCGCTCAAATAGCATTTGTAATCACATCGTCCTGCTTCGCTGGCTTCACTATTCTGTCTCTGTCCCCTGGTAGTACTGGTGGAGCTACAACAGCTCGAGGGCTAACTCAGGACAGGAATCCAAATCTTCAGCGTTCTCTGCACATGGTTCTGGACCTTCCCACACGTTAATACTCTCCAACAGTTACACTGTTTTTCCAGACCTTTTTATTTTCACAACAGCTTTGAACGCGATCTGTGAAATGCTGAATCTTTAACAGATTTTTCTTTTGCTCATAAGTGTTCATTAGTTACATACATATGAACACGCTGAAAAGAGAACAGTTTTAAACATCTGACAAATTCCATCCCCTTCTCAATTTCTCAACCGTTACACTGTAAATCTTAGTTTAACCATTTCCTCAAAGTTAAAAGGCAGTTAATATTTAAAGTGAAGAACAAAACCCAACGGTTTAATAAACTTCACATGGCTTTTAATCCTGTCCTTATTAACCGTGCTTCGGCTTTGAGTTAGTTATTATTTACAAGTACAGCTCAAGCAAGTTTAAAACAAGACCTTTAAATTAGGTCTTGCTGCAGTGTCATTCCAGGTTTACACTCAGTTATGAGAGCAGACCATACGCAGGAATAGCTGCCTGCACCGCCGTCCCAGCCTGCCCCAGCCTCCCAGTTTGTGAAAGGAGGAGACCGCAACGTGCTCTCCCCTTTGGCCACTGTGGAAGGGGAAAGACAATCCCACAGAAACCCAGCACGGTAATTTTAAGAGGTTTAACTTTTCAGCTCATGGACCAGCTGTGGATGAATGCCAGACCGCTCCTCTCCCAGTCAAGAGAATTCTGCAGAGCTGAAGGTTTCCTCGGGGGAAATCGTATCATCTCATAATCCTAGCATGCCTGCACTGCCCCGCTTCCCATGTCAACAGAGGCTCCTGCAGTCACCTGAAGGGCAGCACCGTCCCACTGCATGCAGACAACACTCCACCACCGCACAGGGATTGAGCTCACCGAGCTCCAGACCTGCTCTAACCCAGGCACCGTCTCCCTCTACAGTCAATGAGGAAAGGCAAACACCTCCAAAGTGACAGTTCACCAATCTGTAGTACCTAAGAAACAGGACAAACCATCAGGGGAAGTGCTCTTTGGAAGAGCCCATCTTTATCGCTCACTCTCCCCTTGATAACCAGAGTCAGGCTTAAAACCAACAGACCATGGCGTCTTCTGTATTCTTCCTCTTTTTCCCCAGGACAGAGCAGATCTACCGCTTCACTAGGACTCCTTTGAGTTACTGCTCACGCTGTGGAGGCTGCAGTCCAACCCACGCAGTTCCCTTTGCCCTGACCGGCCTTTCATATTGAACCCAAAACCGCACTGAGACATCCTGCGTAGGTACTTACACCCACCTGGACATCAGTGGGAGACCCTAGAAGAAGCTATGCATTCAAACAGTTTGTACCTGGTCCCACAACACCATTGGTGAACAGCAATGTGGGCAATAGCAGGGGCACAGTTTCCCAGGTACTGCAGCTAGCTGGGACATACAGTTCTGGCATTTAAGCTTGTTTAGTGCCCAAATGCACAGTCACGACTTTATAATAATCAGCTTTTTCCCTTATCACCTCCAGCAGACTTACAGCATCTCTGCCCAACCTTCCTGAGAAAAGGAAACACACAGCTCATGCAAAGTCCAGATGGATGCTCTATTGTCTCTCTTTGCCCATCCTTGATGAAGCTTGTCCACATCTACACCCCCACAAAGTCTGTGGATGGTACAAAGTGAAAGGGATGCACCAGAATGAAGAACTACCATTCAGAAATATTTTAACAAGCCGGAAGATTTGTCCACCAGGAGCTGCATGAGGTTTAACAAAGGTAAACATCCATGAAGCTTGGAAGAAAAGAAGCCCTTTTCTTCTCTATGTAGATTGTATGAGACAATAAGGCTTCCCAACATCCAGCATGAATTCCTTACAGCATAGCTTCAATTACTCTATTCCATCCTATAAAGAGAATGTCACTGTTCTCATTCCATGAGCCCTTGTAATGCGCATCATTCACTTCCACTGGTCCAGTCTGCACAAGTCTCACTGAATTCAAAGGAGACGAAAATGTGGTGTGAAAAAGTTAAATGAATGAGCCGGAACAGGAGGGAGCCACAACCTCTTCTCTTATCTCACTTGAGAAGGACAATCCACTCTAACTAGAGACAGGTCAAAAAGCAGTCCTGAACCCAAAGTCAGAGATTCCAGATTTCAAAATGAAAAAGAGAAGCTACATTTAGAGGCAGAGGTTTAACTCTAAGTATCCCAGTGATTTTCAGCTTTCAGCTAAGGTTCCTGAACACACAAGAGTTTTCAAGCTCATTTCTAAGTCAAAACCTAATGCTCATTTGAACGTGAACCCATGACCCTCTTAAAACTGTAGCTGTTTCAAAAATGTAGGTACAAGAAATACAAAAAGCCCACACCAGTTGCACGGTACTGATGTGACAGTCCAGCAGACTGCAGAGCAATCCAGCCCTTCGGCATGTGAAAGTGACCCTACTACAAAAAAAAAAGAAAAAGAAAAAAAAAAAAGAAAAAAAAAAAGAGTTTAAATTTAACATGAGCCAGCAGTGTGCCCAGGTGGCCAAGAAGGCCAACGGCATCCTGGTCTGCATCAGGAATAGTGTGGCCAGCCAGGCTAGGGGAGTGATTGTCCCACTGTACTCGGCACTGGTTAGGCCCCACCTTGAGTACTGTGTCCAGTTTTGGGCACTGCAGTATAAGAAGGACATTGAGATGCTGGAGAGGGTCCAGAGAAGGGCAACGAAGCTGGTGAAAGGTCTTGACAATAAGTCTTATGAGGAGCAGCTGAGGGACTTGGGGTTGTTTAGTCTGAAGAGAGGCTGAGGAGAGACCTTATGGCTCTCTACAGCAACCTGAAAGGAGGGTGTAGAGAGGTGGGCATTGGTGTCTTCTCACGCATTAAAACCGATAATACAAGAGGAAATGGTGTCAAGTTGTGCCAGGGGAGGTTTAGATTAGACATTAGGAAAAACTTCTACACTGAAAGGGTTATCAAAGACTGGAACAGGCTGCCCAGGGAAGTGGTTGAATCGCCATCCTTGGATGTATTTAAAAGCCGTCTAGATACGGTGCTCAGGGACATGGTTTAGAAGTAGGCCCGGCAGGGTTAGATAACTTGATGATCTTAAAGGTCTCTTCCAGCCATATCTATGATTCTAGTACATCAAACTGTCATGGTTTGGGCTGGACTGGCCACTGCGACAAATGACAGATGCTCTCCTCCACCTCTCTCTCCAAGGAGAAGAGGGAGAGAGAGAAAGACAGTTATGAGTTCAGAAGAAACTAAACTACTTTAATGAAAATATTAATAATAAAATAAAAATAAAATAATGAAACATATACAATATATACAAAACCAGTATTGAGCTCCCAGGATGACGATCACGTCACTGGCTGGCACTGGGACGTCCCAGACTGGAGTCAGCGATGGACAGGAATGGGATTCCAGATCCGGACTCAGGAATGCAGGGATCGGGATCAAAGGCAGACGAACAGACAGACTCCTCCTCAGACGCTCGCCATTGAAGAAATAGCTGATCCCTCAGCTTTTATACAGATGGGATGGAATACCCCGTTGGTCAGTTTTGGGTCACCTGTCCTGTCTGCTCCTCCCCGCAGGTGCCACCCTTCTACGCTTTTCTGCTTCTGACCTTCCAATGGGGCAAATAGCGAAGTTGGCTGCCCGTGGGTGTTACAGCAATGAGTATGAGCAGGAGCCTCCCTACATACCGTGCCTTGACATCAGCTACAAACATGGGTCTTACCACTCTTGGGGCAAACAGTGTCTGCGAAATATGCTGTTAATTTAAGAGTTCAGTTAGTTAGAAGAGGCTTAGCCACGAAGTAAAATTACTGAACAGAAAATTGGTTCTGTTTTACCCCAAACCAGGACACAAAGAAAGTCTTTGGGAATCCCACATCACAACTGGGGAAGAAATCTCCCCAAAAGGCACAGAACCCCGCCTATCTCTCTTATCTTGGGCCAGCAGAACTGATAAGCCCAGCTAGGACTCAGAGGAAGCATTGTTGCAATCACAGCACAAATATATGGTGCTGAAAGGGCCTCCCATGCTGTGTTCTCCAGGCTTCGATCAAAAAAGCTCTACAGAAGGTAGCACTGCTCTGCCAAACTTTGCTGGCGAGAGTCAGGGCAGCACACAGAGAGCAACAGTCAAAACCCAACTGTGAAACTGCACCGGAAAGGAATGGATGAGTAGTTCTGAGATGTATTGAGCAAACTGGAATTTCCTCGCTGGAGGAAGACCTAACAATACGTCATCTAGGAACTGATCTCAGACTTCGAAGCAGAGACCTTAGTCCACTACACAACTCAACTCAAGGTAACACACGCTGTGGCCTTACAAAGGTGGAACTTTCCAAAAGAGAGGCAATTTCCTGTACCATCTACTGTCTTCTAGTGTTGGTCAGACCAGATGCAGAACTTTGCTCCTGCCTGTGTCTCCCCAGCACCAGGAAAGGACAGTTCAGTCCCACGGCGTGGCCAGAATCCAAGTATTTACCCAACTGCATGCCCCAGATGGGATACAGTCTCACCAAGTTGAAGGCAGTAGCGCTATTCAGGAATGAAGTACCTCTTGTCTCGCTGCAATTCCCAGGTTGTCAAAAGGAACAGGAGGGTTGGAGCATCATAGAATGGTTTAGGCTGGAAGGGACCTTAAAGATCACCTAGTTCCAACCATGGGCAGGGACACCTCTGAAGTTGCTCAAAGCCCCATCCAGCCTGGCCTTGAACATCTCCAGGGATGGGGCATCTACAGCTTCTCTGGGCAACTTGTTCCAGTGCCACACCACCCTCAGAGCGAAAAATTTCTTCCTGATACCTAATTTAAATCTACCCTCTTCTACTTTGAAGCCATTCCCCCTCATCCTTGTATCCTCACATGCAATACTTTAACTAGGCAGATGAGACCTTAGGTGAACCAGTCCTAAACACGCTATGGCCTGATGTAGCTACAAGAGTATGGCCACTCTTCTTGATGCAATTGCAAGCTGCAGCAGGAAACTACAACAGCCCACATACTGCTTAACAGCAACATCTGCAAGCGGCGTTTAAAAAAGAAAACACAACCTTTAGATGCCACCTTGGGAACCTGATATCATTACCAGGAAGCGGTTGCTCAGTCTGGTTGTAGCTCAGTTTTCATGCCATTGTGTCAGGGATTTTGTTTTTATTAGAACTCCGCTTGCCCTGATCATTTTATATCACCTTTTGTGTGATTTATGGCATAGTTGCGGAATACGATTACAGCAAAGTCTGAGCCAGCTGGAGATCAGGATACAGCAAGATCACCTACTCTACTTCACAGCAACCAGCTTTTTTGAATGAGATGTCCTGATCATCCAGTTTGAGTCCAACCAGCACTCCCACATGGGAGTTTTCAGGAAATCTCCCCCTGCAGCGCTAGCACTGCTCAGGAGACAAATGCCAGGATAAACAGGCTCGAGATTTCCACTACCAAGATCTTTCTTCAAGCCCAGCGTGCAGGCCTTGTCCATATCCCCACCTGCAAAGCTGTGCTGCCAATGAGGGCAAAGCCTTATTCTTCCTGCTGCAAACAGGGATTAAAGAAGCAATGGGAAAATTAAAAATCTGCTGTAGTGATGGCCTTGGTGTTTTAAATCGCCAGGCTAAGAGGCAAAAAATTTGGGCTCTAGAGTCACCCAAACTCAGTTCCATTCATGGCAGACTCAAGACTTCCTAGATAATGAGACAAACTCGTAATTCCGCTGATCCCAGAAAACATCTTATCACTAAATTGCATAGCTTTCAGTACAGGTATGCTGATTTAGCGTGGCCACTGCAAAAGGCTGTGTAAACACTGAAAGCAGGCTAAAATCCGATATGTTTCACGTTTAAGAATAGACTTGAGAAGCCAAAAGGTCCATTTAGCTAGAATAAGAAGGTCTAGCTACATGCTGATGTGGATCAATTTAGTGAAACCATTCCAAAAGTTAATGAGGTTCACCTTAAGTTTAGGTTCATCCTAAAGACACTTCAGCTTTCTGTTCTCTAGTTTTTAGTTCACAAGGGTGTTATAAAACTTAACACACTTACATGTATCATGCGCCTGCTTTTAGCTCTTTTCCCACTTCTGGTGATTATCTGAGCGAAGAGTAAATGAACAGATTCCTCTAATAGGAAAGGAGCACCCCAACATGCCAAACCACATTTCTCTCAACACATCTGCCCACACCACCCTCAACACTCCCAGGACCAGATCCACAGGCAAAGGCCAGAAGAGCTTTACCAACACTGCCACGTACCTGTGTGGCACTATTGGCTTTGGTCCCCAAGAGGCGTCACGAACGAGCAGCTTTGACACCTTTGACACTTACTGATCCCAAGTTCATCTAGCTCAGTTATGTCAATTTAGTCGTGGCTCAGAATTCACGTGATACAAACAGATACTGCAATATTGCGGCTCATATTTGCAGAGTAATGAACAAAGACTAACTAGTCTTGTTTCTTTTCCAACTTTTCTACTGGGAATATCGCCAATCTTTTCCACTCCCCCTCCTCCATTCCCTGATCTCAGGCAGTTAATATTATGCCTACAACTGCATTCCTCTTTTTAAAAAGGTTCCTTCTCTGCCTGTTTGTGCTTTTCAGCTCTGCTGGAGTAGGTAGCTTTGGAAGCCCAGCACTTCATGAAGGGGATTAACAAAACGTGCCTAGTGACAAAAGCACAGAGCTGTTAGTGATTTAAAGCTTGAACTAGAGATATCAGTTTTAAACTCTGAGAAAGCCCTCGGTGGTATACAGCTCAATTTACAGTGCCACTCAAACACTCAGCATC
>NW_009646608.1:2283039-2289594 GCF_000708025.1 Charadrius vociferus | reverse complement strand
AGATTGCAGAAGGCTGAAGCAGCTTTGGAGGAAGACTGACTATCTCAATGCAATCCGATGGTCTGGAGATGGCTGTTACCTCTGTGTAGAAGTGATACCATAACTAAGCCTCCAAAAGCAGTGCTCCTCAAGAAGGCCTGTAAAACAAAGGTAACACACAAAGGCTCTACACACAACCGGAGGTGAAATGTGTTAAGAGGTACTAGTGTGAAGGGAGCCACAGAAGTATTTCAGCTAGACCCCAAAACAGGTAACATGACCAAAGAAGGAGGCACTAGGAAGTGCTGAGATTGTCTAAAGGGGAAAGTCATGGCAATCTCAGCAGTCTCTGACAGGCAACATGCTGCTCAGACGTCCTGAGGTGCTGTGACGGATGGGGAGGTATTGCATTATCTGGTCTGAAACCACTTCCCAAGCTCTGGGGAAGCCCAATGCCTCTGTGAATCATATCCTGAAGTGCACAGACCAGAGCCTAGCGGTGTCTGCTGCCACATCCTTCTGTTTATCTGGCTGGACTGCTCCTGCAGGAGGACAGAGGTCTGGTGCCACCTAAGGAAAGCTCAGCAATACCCAACCAGTCAGTCAGTGCCTAGTCTGACATCATTGTCACTGCAAGGAGATTCCTTCTCAACAAGATTTGACCCCATGTGTCTGCAAGATACAGGCATAGCAGGCTTACTTTGGGGCACTGCTCCATCCCTCATCTGTCCCCTCAGGGATGAAGACACGAGTCTCTCTCCCTGTGCCAAATTTGTCTTCTGCTGTGATGCAGAGCCTGCATCTTGGGTTTACTCTCGGAACTAACCTCAGAAGTAAACCTCTCAGGTTTACTGGCTGTTGTCGTGGCTAATTCCAGACCTCTTCCTCTTTTAATTCCATCCTTCTTTTATTTTCTCTCTTTTATTATCCCTCTTTTCTTTTCGATTTGCTGGTAACAAGTGGTGTTCCACAAGGCTGTGTTGGGACCACTCCTGTTTAGTATCTTCATTAATGATCTCGACTTGGGGATTGAGAGCACCCTCAGTAAGTTTGCAGAGGACACCATATTAGGTGGGAGTGTTGATCTGCTTGAGGGTAGGAGGGCTCTTCAGAGAGATCTGGACAGGCTGGATCGATGGGCTGAGGCCAGTTGTATGAGGTTCAACAAGGCCAAGTGCCAGGTCCTGCACTTGGGCCACAACAACCCCATGCAGTGCTACAGGCTTGGGGAGGAGTGGCTGGAAAGCTGCCCTGCAGAAAAGGACCTGGGGGTGTTGATTGACAGCTGTCTGAACATGAGCCAGCGGTGTGCCCAGGTGGTCAAGAAAGCCAACGGCATCCTGGTCTGCATCAGGAATAGTGTGGCCAGCCAGGCTAGGGGAGTGATTGTCCCACTGTACTCGGCACTGGTTAGGCCCCACCTTGAGTACTGTGTCCAGTTTTGGGCACTGCAGTATAAGAAGGACATTGAGATGCTGGAGAGGGTCCAGAGAAGGGCAACGAAGCTGGTGAAAGGTCTTGACAATAAGTCTTATGAGGAGCAGCTGAGGGACTTGGGGTTGTTTAGTCTGAAGAGAGGCTGAGGAGAGACCTTATGGCTCTCTACAGCAACCTGAAAGGAGGGTGTAGAGAGGTGGGCATTGGTGTCTTCTCACGCATTAAAACCGATAATACAAGAGGAAATGGTGTCAAGTTGTGCCAGGGGAGGTTTAGATTAGACATTAGGAAAAACTTCTACACTGAAAGGGTTATCAAAGACTGGAACAGGCTGCCCAGGGAAGTGGTTGAATCGCCATCCTTGGATGTATTTAAAAGCCGTCTAGATACGGTGCTCAGGGACATGGTTTAGAAGTAGGCCCGGCAGGGTTAGATAACTTGATGATCTTAAAGGTCTCTTCCAGCCATATCTATGATTCTAGTACATCAAACTGTCATGGTTTGGGCTGGACTGGCCACTTCGACAAATGACAGATGCTCTCCTCCACCTCTCTCTCCAAGGAGAAGAGGGAGAGAGAGAAAGACAGTTATGAGTTCAGAAGAAACTAAACTACTTTAATGAAAATATTAATAATAAAATAAAAATAAAATAATGAAACATATACAATATATACAAAACCAGTATTGAGCTCCCAGGATGACGATCACGTCACTGGCTGGCACTGGGACGTCCCAGACTGGAGTCAGCGATGGACAGGAATGGGATTCCAGATCCGGACTCAGGAATGCAGGGATCGGGATCAAAGGCAGACGAACAGACAGACTCCTCCTCAGACGCTCGCCATTGAAGAAATAGCTGATCCCTCAGCTTTTATACAGATGGGATGGAATACCCCGTTGGTCAGTTTTGGGTCACCTGTCCTGTCTGCTCCTCCCCGCAGGTGCCACCCTTCTACGCTTTTCTGCTTCTGACCTTCCAATGGGGCAAATAGCGAAGTTGGCTGCCCATGGGTGTTACAGCAATGAGTATGAGCAGGAGCCTCCCTACATACCGTGCCTTGACATCAGCTACAAACATGGGTCTTACCACTCTTGGGGCAAACAGTGTCTGCGAAATATGCTGTTAATTTAAGAGTTCAGTTAGTTAGAAGAGGCTTAGCCACGAAGTAAAATTACTGAACAGAAAATTGGTTCTGTTTTACCCCAAACCAGGACACAAAGAAAGTCTTTGGGAATCCCACATCACAACTGGGGAAGAAATCTCCCCAAAAGGCACAGAACCCCGCCTATCTCTCTTATCTTGGGCCAGCAGAACTGATAAGCCCAGCTAGGACTCAGAGGAAGCATTGTTGCAATCACAGCACAAATATATGGTGCTGAAAGGGCCTCCCATGCTGTGTTCTCCAGGCTTCGATCAAAAAAGCTCTACAGAAGGTAGCACTGCTCTGCCAAACTTTGCTGGCGAGAGTCAGGGCAGCACACAGAGAGCAACAGTCAAAACCCAACTGTGAAACTGCACCGGAAAGGAATGGATGAGTAGTTCTGAGATGTATTGAGCAAACTGGAATTTCCTCGATGGAGGAAGACCTAACAATACGTCATCTAGGAACTGATCTCAGACTTCGAAGCAGAGACCTTAGTCCACTACACAACTCAACTCAAGGTAACACACGCTGTGGCCTTACAAAGGTGGAACTTTCCAAAAGAGAGGCAATTTCCTGTACCATCTACTGTCTTCTAGTGTTGGTCAGACCAGATGCAGAACTTTGCTCCTGCCTGTGTCTCCCCAGCACCAGGAAAGGACAGTTCAGTCCCACGGCGTGGCCAGAATCCAAGTATTTACCCAACTGCATGCCCCAGATGGGATACAGTCTCACCAAGTTGAAGGCAGTAGCGCTATTCAGGAATGAAGTACCTCTTGTCTCGCTGCAATTCCCAGGTTGTCAAAAGGAACAGGAGGGTTGGAGCATCATAGAATGGTTTAGGCTGGAAGGGACCTTAAAGATCACCTAGTTCCAACCATGGGCAGGGACACCTCTGAAGTTGCTCAAAGCCCCATCCAGCCTGGCCTTGAACATCTCCAGGGATGGGGCATCTACAGCTTCTCTGGGCAACCTGTTCCAGTGCCACACCACCCTCAGAGCGAAAAATTTCTTCCTGATACCTAATTTAAATCTCCCCTCTTCTACTTTGAAGCCATTCCCCCTCATCCTTGTATCCTCACATGCAATACTTTAACTAGGCAGATGAGACCTTAGGTGAACCAGTCCTAAACACGCTATGGCCTGATGTAGCTACAAGAGTATGGCCACTCTTCTTGATGCAATTGCAAGCTGCAGCAGGAAACTACAACAGCCCACATACTGCTTAACAGCAACATCTGCAAGCGGCGTTTAAAAAAGAAAACACAACCTTTAGATGCCACCTTGGGAACCTGATATCATTACCAGGAAGCGGTTGCTCAGTCTGGTTGTAGCTCAGTTTTCATGCCATTGTGTCAGGGATTTTGTTTTTATTAGAACTCCGCTTGCCCTGATCATTTTATATCACCTTTTGTGTGATTTATGGCATAGTTGCGGAATACGATTACAGCAAAGTCTGAGCCAGCTGGAGATCAGGATACAGCAAGATCACCTACTCTACTTCACAGCAACCAGCTTTTTTGAATGAGATGTCCTGATCATCCAGTTTGAGTCCAACCAGCACTCCCACATGGGAGTTTTCAGGAAATCTCCCCCTGCAGCGCTAGCACTGCTCAGGAGACAAATGCCAGGATAAACAGGCTCGAGATTTCCACTACCAAGATCTTTCTTCAAGCCCAGCGTGCAGGCCTTGTCCATATCCCCACCTGCAAAGCTGTGCTGCCAATGAGGGCAAAGCCTTATTCTTCCTGCTGCAAACAGGGATTAAAGAAGCAATGGGAAAATTAAAAATCTGCTGTAGTGATGGCCTTGGTGTTTTAAATCGCCAGGCTAAGAGGCAAAAAATTTGGGCTCTAGAGTCACCCAAACTCAGTTCCATTCATGGCAGACTCAAGACTTCCTAGATAATGAGACAAACTCGTAATTCCGCTGATCCCAGAAAACATCTTATCACTAAATTGCATAGCTTTCAGTACAGGTATGCTGATTTAGCGTGGCCACTGCAAAAGGCTGTGTAAACACTGAAAGCAGGCTAAAATCCGATATGTTTCACGTTTAAGAATAGACTTGAGAAGCCAAAAGGTCCATTTAGCTAGAATAAGAAGGTCTAGCTACATGCTGATGTGGATCAATTTAGTGAAACCATTCCAAAAGTTAATGAGGTTCACCTTAAGTTTAGGTTCATCCTAAAGACACTTCAGCTTTCTGTTCTCTAGTTTTTAGTTCACAAGGGTGTTATAAAACTTAACACACTTACACGTATCATGCGCCTGCTTTTAGCTCTTTTCCCACTTCTGGTGATTATCTGAGCGAAGAGTAAATGAACAGATTCCTCTAATAGGAAAGGAGCACCCCAACATGCCAAACCACATTTCTCTCAACACATCTGCCCACACCACCCTCAACACTCCCAGGACCAGATCCACAGGCAAAGGCCAGAAGAGCTTTACCAACACTGCCACGTACCCGTGTGGCACTATTGGCTTTGGTCCCCAAGAGGCGTCACGAACGAGCAGCTTTGACACCTTTGACACTTACTGATCCCAAGTTCATCTAGCTCAGTTATGTCAATTTAGTCGTGGCTCAGAATTCACGTGATACAAACAGATACTGCAATATTGCGGCTCATATTTGCAGAGTAATGAACAAAGACTAACTAGTCTTGTTTCTTTTCCAACTTTTCTACTGGGAATATCGCCAATCTTTTCCACTCCCCCTCCTCCATTCCCTGATCTCAGGCAGTTAATATTATGCCTACAACTGCATTCCTCTTTTTAAAAAGGTTCCTTCTCTGCCTGTTTGTGCTTTTCAGCTCTGCTGGAGTAGGTAGCTTTGGAAGCCCAGCACTTCATGAAGGGGATTAACAAAACGTGCCTAGTGACAAAAGCACAGAGCTGTTAGTGATTTAAAGCTTGAACTAGAGATATCAGTTTTAAACTCTGAGAAAGCCCTCGGTGGTATACAGCTCAATTTACAGTGCCACTCAAACACTCAGCATCTCAGAGCCACTTTTTTATTATTTTTTTCCCCCCCAAGCCTGAGGCACAGCGCCCTCCGATGGTTCAGCAACAAAGGCCCAAGCCCCAAGTGCAGAGCACACCAAGTGCTCCTTACTGCAAAGTTTAAGATGAAATCTCCATCAGCAGGCCTGTACCAAGAAGTTAAGTGCACATCCCAGGACTGTGTACTGGGAGTCTATGCTTAACACCCCGGTGGCTTTCTGAAGTACTTTCAAGTTATCAACAATAATTACAAACTAGCCATTGTCTTAAGCATCAAAGTCTTCACCACTGAGAAACAGAAAGGCTGTCCCACACAAGATCACCTCGTCTTATCAGGAGGCCCAGAGGAGAGCCCAGGCCCTGCAGAGCCACCTGAAAACACGACAACCTCAAGCGGAGAAATCCTGACGCCTGAGGTGGAAAAAGCATCCCTGAGCAGGATGGTTCCTCTGACCGTGCCGGAGTACCGGCTGTCCCTACACCGCAGCTCCCACCAAACACCCTCACACTCCAACACTGATCACACAAGCTGGGCAGACAGGCTGAGGAGCTGAGCCCGCTGTCCCAGGCCGCACTGCTGAGGCCAGGCGACCAAATCCCCCCACGTGGGGACCCAGCCATCAGCCAGATGGCAGGGCTACAGTGACAAGAGGAGGCTCCATCAGCCAGAACACTCCTCTACAGCATCCTCAGGCCCCGCTGCCCATCCACAGCGGAGCACGGCTGAAGCTGTGGCAGCTCCCATGGTGGAGAGCCAGGGCAGAGAGCAAACCCACAGTGGGTTGTCGGCGATGCTCGCCAGGGCACGGGGCCGGGCCGGGCAGCGGGCAGGAGGTGCACCGCGCTGAGGTGAGGTGGCACAGGGAGGTTGCGGGCAGGTGCCAGCGCAGGGAGCTGGGGCTGACTGGAAAATCTTCACAGGGGACACCGGGGACACTCGCCAGGGCGCGGGGATGGGACAGGCAGCGGGTGCAGCGTGCTGAGGTGGGTGCAGC
>NW_009646608.1:2281955-2282416 GCF_000708025.1 Charadrius vociferus | reverse complement strand
GGGACGCCCCGTCCTGGCGGGGCGAGGACAGCCCTGCGCTCGGATTTCAGCGCGGAGCCTCCAGCACTGGAAATTGTGAACAGGCTGCACAGACAATGGAGCCAGCGGAGGAAAGGGATTTATTTCTCTCTCTCCATGTATATATATACACACGCACATACATTAGGGACAAAAACACGCAGGGAAGAGAGGCATAAAGCACATGCTAAAGCTACTTGTATCATTAAAAAAATAAAATAAAATAAAATATACAACTCAGACACAAGCATCGCATTTCACCAACCCCAATAAAAATCTGCAGGGAGAAGGGGAAAAGCAGAGCAAGCCGAAGCCGCAGCCAAGGACAGTCAGCAGCTTTCCACATGAAAACGTTACAGCAGCAGCAGGAGAAGACAGGAAAAGAAAATACAAAAGCCTGGAGCAATGCATCCTGCAGACCGGGACCGCGGCCGCAGGGGACC
>NW_009646608.1:2258507-2281570 GCF_000708025.1 Charadrius vociferus | reverse complement strand
CACCCCCCCCACCCCGGGGCCGGTGTGTGCCCCCCCTTCGGTGGGCATTGCGGGGGGGGCAAACCTGCCACTGGGTGGGTGCCCATGGACCCCAGCCACAGGCATGGGAGGGCTGCCAAAAATCCACCGGCTGGTGGCCGTGTTTTCTCCGTATCCTTTTTGTCATCATTTTGCTGCGTATCCTCTTTGTCATTATTTTTCTGCATATCCTTTTCGTCATTACCAAAAGAATTTACACAGGGCTACAGAAGCTCACTTGAAAAAACTCACCCCTTCCTTCACATCCTTCAGGCTTTCCCACCACCGTCAGGAGTACCGACCCCAGGGCTCAAAGGACCAGGAAAAAACGCAGTTGGCAATACAGGAGCGCACAAAGATTTCAGGCAATGATCTTAACGTGCTCCTGGAAGAGCTCATCACATGGCTGAAAACAAGAAACAAGTGCATAAAGCTCGGGAGATCTAAAAGTTGGTTTTTACAGCAGTGGATAAGAGGCGGATGATAATTTAAAGCCAGGAGGACAGGCTGTTCAAGCGAGTTAAGAGGGTGGTTTGGGAGAGGAAGAAGAAGAGGAAGGTCCCTTGCCACTCTGGGTGGGGAAGACACATCCCTACCCAGGTGCAAACCATCTTCACTGAGATCCTGCTGCCATAAGAGCTCCTTCCTGGTCCCGGCATGTCCCGTGTGTCCTCAGCTGCCCAGGGGTCAGGAGGAGCCAGCGTGGGCCGGGGCCTGTTGAAAGCAGTAAGGTGATTTCCAAGAGCAGAAAGATTTCCGCTGCCTTCGGTGAGCTTTGGATCGGCTCCTGCACTCCTGGCGTGGCTGAGTTGTGGAAAGCAGTAAAGGCCCAACGTATTCGCAGCTTTAAACTGCCGTGGCCCAGCAGAGCAGCGTCCTGGAGTTTAAATTTCTGCAAAAAAATCTGCAAGCTTGTTACTGAAATTGTAGAAGAATTCAAAGGAAGACCCATAAAAGAGTGCGAATGACTCTGGCAGATCTCTGCGCAGCACTTACGCAAGAATTGTCCGGCGTTGTACTGACAGCGGTAACGGCTCTAAGTCGCGAGCAAAGGGGATTAGATTTGGATGCTCATCCCTGCAAGGGCACAGCTGGGGTAGCGCTAAGGAAAGGGCCATTTGAATCTGGGAAAAGGACTGGTAAGAGAGATGAGCGGGTTAACACTGTTTTCTCTCTTTCCGGCATTGGACAGGCAACAAGAACTGTGTAAGACCCGTGGCTCAAATTCACCTTCTTAACATGAGATCAGGTGAGATTTAATAGCTCTGTGTTTTCCCGTCTCTTTCAAGGCTCGGTCTGCTCTCTAACAAGAAGTCAGTCACCAAAGCAAAAGGACTGGCCCAAAACCCGTTCACGTGAGACAAAAACTCAGTTTGGGACTGGCTTGCTGTATGTCACTGGTGTAATGTAACATGGCTAAAACAAAACCTCAGAGCCTGAATTTCTCTCCCAACCTGTTGTGAACCAACAACTCCAGCGCCTCCGGCCGGGGCCCCGGCTGGCACAGCAGCCCCCCCACGGCTCTTCCACCCGTGGCAATCCCTCACTCCTGAGAACCAAGAGGCAATCTGATTTGTGAGCTGCCAAATCTGGCCTGAGCCCCGAACAGCCGTGTTTAAACCCAGACCACCGGCCGTCTTCAGTTGCCGAGGGACCGAAGGTGGTGCCTCGTCTCTTCCCTCAAACCAGTTTGACGAGGGCGCTTGGATTTGCTTAACTTTTTAGTAGGTCCTTTCTCCCACCTTCCAAAGCCCTTTGCCAAAATAATAATAACAAGGCAGAGAAAGAACAAATTTAATAGTGTGGGGGAAGAGGGGCACTACTAAAGAGAAGCCCGTAACGTACCGCAGGGAAGGGCTCACTCGGTGGCTGGGGCGGCCGGCACAGACTGCGCCGCTGTAGGACCGGTCCCTGCTGAGCATCGGGGAGTTGCAGAGCATCTGGGCAGGGGCCCGAGAGGCTGTAACGCCCCGCAACATCCCAGGCAGGTCTTGGTGTTGGCAAGGGCTGGAGCCAGGGACGAGCCCCCGCAGAGATACCCACACAACACAGGAGGAAACTGTCTTCGGAGCAGCAGCGCTTTTATTGAATCCAAATCCCGAAGCTCCAGTAAGACACAGACTTTCTTTATTAATTTAACACCATGGGCTTTTCAGAAATGCCTCGACATTGTTACTGATAAGGGTAACGCGTGTGGCAGGAGGGGGCTGTGGTCCTGTTGTGCTGATTGCGTTTCGCCTCTGCCCCCAGCCCGGGGGGGGGGGGGAGGGGGGTTTCTTCTCTTTTCACCACCGCAGAGAGTGGATTTGGCCCCGCAGTTTCTAGGAAACAAGCCTTCTCCCCCTCTGAAACGCGTCTTTTATTTTTTTGCAATTTTAAATGTACGTTGAGGAAGCCAAGTTTCATGGCCATTATTGCACAGTTAATAACCCTTTGGAGACTGCAGACATGTGTTATATACATCTTCCCGAGCAGTCATTTGGCTCACCGCCTGGAAAATGCCAGCATGCGAAGGGTTAACTTGGCCATTACTCAGCCTTCTCCCTTCTCTCCAGCCACCCTTCTCCAAACCCGTCCTGTCCTGGTCCTAAGCGGGCAGTCCCAACCTCACAGGTGATGCTCTCCTACCCGGGATGCTCGGACGCCTTCCCCACTCTCCCTGCATCTCCTCGCCTGCCTGCGGTCCATGGGCAGCGCGGATTTCCTTCCCTGCCACGGGATGCACCGGCCCTGACGCCGCAGAGCTTGGCCAGGCTGGTCGGGCACGGACCTGGTAGGTGCTGCTGTTACCTGTGCAAATGCTCCCACAAAGAAGCCAGAGACAGCTTTGTGACAGGTAGGGACCAAGAAAAGCTCTTTCGGTATTTAAAACAGTCAACCAAATAAATACAAGTAGTTCTGTAGGTGCCAGAAGTGGGTTTCCTACAGATCGGGTTTTCCCGGTGAGTTAGAGGTTTGATTAAAGCTTCTTCCCTGTATAGAGGGTGTTTAAGGCTGTGCAGCTTCGTGTTGGACTCACTCCTTACGGCAGGACTCCTTATGGCCTTTTCCAACCTAGATGATTCTCTGTGGAGTCTCCAGTGTCTAGTACCATTGAGGCAGCCCTCAGCAGAGGCACTTATGAGGTTTTTGCTTCCAGCAGCCTGAATTCTCCTGAGCCTGCAAGAGAAAAACTCCCTCTGGGACATCTTTGTCATGTCTGGCTGAAAACAGACAGCCTGTTCCCGAGCTCCTGGCAATAAGGAGCAGAAAGAAAAGTGACTGTGATACTGGAGGCGTCCAGGGACGGAGCCGTGTCCTCATGGGAGCACAAAGTCTGCTTCAGTTCAGGTAAGCCCACGCCAGGAGACCTATCCCTTTGTCCTAGCAGGGAGTTGTATTCCCGGGCTGACAGGGGTTCCCTTTGGTCAGGGGGAGTTTTTCTTTGGTTGAGATGCATCTGTCTCACAAACAGTGAGTGCACTGCATGAGGTTTTCCCTGGAAGTCTTCTCTCCAAACACTTGCCCTCTGCCTGTCTCCAGGGACCTCACAGCTTCACCCAGCTGCAAAGGGGGAAAAAAAAAAAAAAAAAAAAAAAAAAAAAGTCCTATTTCCATGGAATACAGAGGAAAGGGAAAAAAAATACTGCTGTGGGATAGGAGCTGAGGAATGGACTCCCAAAATCCCAGGTTGCTTCACAGCTGTCCCCATGAGAGTGAAGATCTGGCTATATCCCCGCATTGGTGCCACTGCTGTCTGCACAAAACCTCCTGGGGCATCTTGTTGCCTTGATGCAGATGTTTGGAGAGATCAGGGTGCATCGCTGTCAGGAGCGGAAAATGACATTGCACGCGTGCCACTGTGGGTGAGAAAAGCCAGGAATATAAAAGAACGTGCTCCCAATTCTCCCAACACAGCTGCAGGGTGGCAGGAGAATCCACTCCCGCCAGTGCAGGCAGCACTTCCTGTAGGGAGCTCAGAAACCTGCCTGCACCACCACCTCCGTCCAGACCACGCTGGGATTTTTAAACATAGACAGGGCCAGTCCAGGATCTGTTTGGTATCCGAGAGCTGTGCATAGATAGCCATCACCCAGGCAATAATAATCAGCCACACGTCACTCCCCAGGCATGCGGGAACAAATGGACAAAGGAAAGAGCTGCCGTTGTTTGCGGCTGACCCTAAAGTTCAGCGAGGCTTTTTATGAAGTCCAGTGTTGCCACCTCTTATGATGTTATCAGGAACCTGGGAATAGCTGGCACTTTCTTTTGTTCTGTTTTATGGTTTGTTTGGGCTTTTCCTCTCCAGGCCTTGGCTCCTGCAGTCACGAGACTGATTTCTCATTTAACTCCATCATTCCATGTTTGACCCCATGACAGGCTGGGAAACGTGAGCTGCGAGAAGCCTAGAGGCTTATTGCCCAGGAGCAAAGGAAGAGTTTCCCAACCCTAGGATTGTTTAAAATAATCCTTTCTCAAAAAAACGATGCCGTTGATTTCTTTTTTTGATGTGGAGGCGGATTTTCAGAACGCTTGGAGTTGACAACAGCAGAGCCCTTCATGCAGGCACCACCTTCCTCTTGCCCTGGCACTGGCCTTCAGCTGGTCACATCTAGCGTTCCTCTTCTCCTTCTCAAACATCTCCATTTGTATCCAACATCTGTCTTGGATGAGCATCACACACACCCCCAACCCAAGTATTTCATATACTTGGGAGCTCCTCCTTCTCTGCATATTGCGGCAGGGCACAAGAAGCCCGAGGAGGAGATTTGTAAGCCAAGAAGGTGGTGCGTGACTTGAAAGAGAAATAGAGATGATGCCCAGGGGATGCACAAGACAGTACAGCCGTCTGCGTGGTTGTCTACAGGGGCCTGGACGTGGTGGCCCAGTGCAACTGCACAGACCTAAAGTGGCTTCTTTCCATCATGAAAGTCCTAATAAGGGAAACTGCCGACTTAAAACACTCTTAATAATGTTTTCCTATTTCTTTAACACCTCTCCCTTGAGCTCTCTCTCCCCCCTTCACAGCGTCTTGGCCAATTACACTTGCAAAGCAAACAGAAAACTCAATATCCCCACGAGCGGGGATTACCAGGGGTCAGGGGCCCTCGGCAAGCGCTGTGACGGGGGCTCCGAGGTGGGTCACGGCACGGGAGCCCGCTCTCCTCCAGCCAGCGAGGCCCTTTCCCGTCCCCGGAGAGGGGGGGGCCCACAGCCAGGCACTGCGGGTCGGGGCTGCCCCTCCTCACGGCCCACCAGAGCTGCAGGGCCATGAGTGGGGGGAACGCGCCAAGGGGGACAGGGCTGTCCTTCCAGCACAAGCACCACTGGACGGTGGCACAGAGCTGAGGAAGGACTGTGTCCCGAGGCCCCCCAGTCCCTCTGGTCCCCCCAACCTGGGGCTGTAGAACATCCCTTTTCTCTCGTGGAAGTGAAACCGTCCCAAGCCCACGTGCTCAGGTAATCGTTGCTCTGGACTTTTGTTGTCTAAACCTTCTTCTTTTGTCTTGTATTCAAGCTGCTCTCAAAGCTTTGTTAAACCATTTAAACTAGCTTTTATACAAATTCATCAATCAAAACCCTCCACCTTTTATCCATGAGCAGTGATAGGAGCAAGAACGCAACAGAGTTGCTTTTCCCCGCAGGACCAATACTTTACTCAATTTGCATTTTCCTGCTTGCTCCCATTTCGGATGCAGAGCTGTGCGGAAACATTACTGCACCACCACTGTCAGAAGCAGCGCGGAATTCACAGCCCGAAACCTCTGGCTGCCTGGAGCTTTTAAAAATTAACAACACAGTTTTGCTAGCCTTCTCCCCAGACTTGGCTGCTCTGCAGTTCTCCCCCTGTAGACCACTCAGTCTTCATGGTACCTCCCCATCACCCCCATTTGAGCCAGCAAATTCCCCAGGGCTGTCCCAGGAGGACAAACGCCCCCAGCACAGAGGGAGCTGAGAGCACGCAGCATCCAGCATGTGCTGTCCCACAGCCTTTGGTATGAGCTCCACAGCCTGGAGATGCAACCTGGTACGTTTGGCCAACTGATGTTGCATATCTATGTTAGTTGTCTAGCCTAGGGGATGCTTGGAGCACCTATTTGGGGAAAGACCCTCACATTTTGGGCTCTTGAGCTGACCCAAAGCAGCAAAAGCATCTTTGTTCTCAGGGGAGAAAGGAGCAGGGCAGGTGGGATGCGCTGAGACCATTGCACAGCCACATCTGCAACGCCATGTGCTTGGACAGAGTTTGTGCAAGTCACACTCTTCTAAGCGCCAACGAGGGCTGCCTTCTCCTCCACAGACAGCAAGGAAACCTGACTGCCCACGTCAGCAAAGTCTGGTCGGAGCCACTAGGTAAGAACCGGACAGACGGAGGGCCAGCGCGAGGTCTGGAGGGAGCAACCCTCCTGGAGTCTGTAACACATCCCGCTCTTTAATCAACAACAGCCACCAATACCTCATCCCAGTCCATTTGGGGCCAATATTGTCATTATTTGCAAGGTCGTACAGTGAACCAAGAACAGAATCGGGATCCTTCTCTGATGCTAGATCCTCTCTCCCAACAGAGCTGGCAATTGACTTTGGCTTGGTTGCAAGTATTTGTTCATAAAAGAAAAATATTAGCGTCGCTTTAGGACTGTTATAACTGCCTGCTGTCGGGCTTTCTGGGCTGGACACCCACAAGGAAGGAGAGGAGATGCGTTTCAGTTAACCTGCTGGCGGTAAGGAGTCCCACTGGCACCGTCTGTGAGCTGCGATGGAGGAAACTGTGCCAACAGCGGGGTACCAGCCCACGGCAAACCCACGCGCAGCGAGGGCCAAACAGGCAACCTCGAAGCTTCAGTCTCCGCTGGGACGGTCAAGCCAAATCCAGCTGCCTCCTGGCTCTGAAGGGGAAATCTGGAGAAGGGCTGGGGTCAGATGGGGACTGCGGCGCCTGCCCCCCACAGTCTACGGCTTCTGAGCACCTCCTGCTCAGCCACAACCGTGCCTGGAGAGAGCTTGAGGAAACACTTCATCCCGCTATCAAAGCAAATCGGTTCCCGGCTCCCTACGCAGTCAGAGCTGAGCACAGCCTGACGACGAGGGTTGTGCCGAACGGGATTAAAGAGCCTCGTTTAGACCAACATGACTCTTTTCCTGTTTTCTGACGCGCGAGGGGAGCGTGGGAGTGCAGGGCTGTTTGCCTGACTCCGTGGCCCATTTCAGCCAGGGCTCAGCACAGCTATGGAGCCACTGGGTTCCTCGACACACTCTTCCTTCTGCCAGGAACCAACCCCAGTAGCAGTACAGGAGGTGGGCACTGTGCTCTTCCCGCTGGTTTCTAGGGAGAAAACTCCTAGAACGGCTAGATTTTGGTCTTCATTATTTGTCTCTCTGCTCTGCTTTTATAAGAAGCCCAGTTTGTCCAGTATTTAACACTGCTTAATGAGTGCTTCAATCTGGGGCTGCAGTAACCACTACTTATTTGCATTAAAGACGTTTGTTCTGTAGAGAGCACTTTTCAGCGGTGTCTCCTGCCAGGGCACTGTGGTGGTTTTGGAGGTGTTTTAGGGCAATGTTCTTGAAGCACAAAACCTGAAGCTCAGTCCGTGCTCCCGCACATCGTACTCATCAGGGCAATGTAGCACCCATTCCCTGGGCAGCTTGCCTTGTACCTTGTCTTTTCCACACCCCCCAATTAATTCATCCTTCTGCCCTTGTAAAAGTTGTTGGTGGGGAGAAGTTGCCAGTGGACTGTTCACAACCCTCAGCCCACGAATGCAGGCGTTCCCCCTCTCTCTGGTTGACCTTCTCAGCAGTATGGTGATGGAACATGTTCTGGGCACAGGCTGTCCTCGAGGAGTTCCCATCCTCCCTTGATAAGAGCACCAGGCAACGCTGAACACAGCCGGGGTTAGTAGGTGGTGTAGGGTGCCCTCCCAGTGCGTGCTCACAGGTTTTTTTCTTACAGAAAGCTACTTCTCTGCATTCCCAAATCCTTTGGTTGCTCTGGCGATAACGCTCAGCCCCCGTTGGATTTAAAGGATTTGAGATGGAACTGCTCCTCAGCCTCCATCTCCTTTTGTGTTTGGGAGGTGATGTCCGCCTGCTCCCTCCCTTGCACATGCACATGCTGAGCCTGGCCCAAACTCTTCTACCCTCAGAGCTTTGCTTTTTGGTTGGCAATGATGCAAAACACAGGGCACCTCATTAGGAAGAAGTTTTTCACTTTAAGGGTGGTGAGGCACTGAAACAGGTTGCCCAGAGAGGTTGCTCATTAGGAAGAAGTTTTTCACTTTAAGGGTGGTGAGGCACTGGAACAGGTTGCCCAGAGAGGTTGCTGAGGCCCCATCCCTGGAGGTGTTCAAGGCCAGGCTGGACATCTAGTGGGAGGTGTCCCTGCCCATGGCAGAGGTGTTGGAACTCGATGATCTTCAAGGTCCTTTCCAACCTAAACCATTCCATGATTCTATGATTCTATGATTCATACGCTTGGGGTGGAGAGTCTGTCTCCCAGGGTTGAATGGCAGTGTAACCCTCCTTATTCTGAGAGTTTTATCATCCTTATTTGCATTACAGACACTAAAGATGTAGGTGAGAATGGGGCTTCCCTCACCAGCAGCTGCAGACTCTGTGGCTTGACAAATACGTAGTTTAAATAGGCGATAAAAAAAAAAAAAAAAGTACAAGCAGTAAAACCGATCCGGAGGTTTAACATCCTTCCCTCCCCAGCTCCTACCCGATGCACCAGATGCAGCTCCGGTACCAGCAGAGCGCTGCATCCCTGGGAGAGGCTCACTGGTGGCAGCTGGGTGGATGCCAGCCCTGGGGACACCGGCACTCTGGTCCTCGGGACTGGTACCGAGCACCGTCTCTCGGTAAAATTCGTCATGCTTTTTCACCGGCGATGTCCCAGACCGTTGTCGCACAGTCGGACACCGACGGAGTGGAAATTGCCAGCGGCGAGAAACACTTCTGCACCCGAATCTTCCATAGGATCCGTGTGTTCTAAAGGGCAGAAAGATGGACAGAAATGCGACGCGGGAGCCGTGTCCGAGCCGGGAGCGGTGTCCTGCTATTGCCACCTGGTGGTCCCTTGCGGCAGTAGCGGGTGACAGCCCCGGGGGCTTCAGCGGCGCCGGTACCACCGCTGACCCCGCTCCGCTCCGCACTTCCGAAGGGACCCGGCAGCCGGGGACAGGCGACAAGGACGGCTGCCCTTGGCCTGGACACCAACAGCGCTGTTTGCTGTGCCTCCGGCGCGGGCGTCTACGGTTCTACCTCGCAACAGGACGGAGGAGTATGAGACACTCTCCATCATCTTTGAAAGGTCTTGGAGAACAGGTGAGGTGCCGGAGGACTGGAAGAAAGCCAATGTCACTCCAGTCTTCAAAAAGGGCAAGAAGGATGACCCGGGAAACTACAGGCCGGTCAGCCTCACCTCCATCCCTGGAAAGATGATGGAGCAGCTCATTCTGGGCATCATCTCCAAGCATCTGGAGGAAAAGAAAGTTATCAGAAGTAGTCAACGTGGATCCACCAGGGGGATGTCATGTCTGACTAATCTGATAGTCTTCTACTATCTGGATGGGTGACTGGATGGGTGGATGAAGGGAGGGCAGTGGATCTTGTCTACCTTGACTTCAGCAAGGCTTTCGACACCATCTCCCACATCATCCTCACAGGCAAGCTTAGGAAGTGTGGGTTAGATGAGTGGACAGTGGGGTGGATTGAAAACTGTCTGGCAGATAGAGCTCAGAGGGTTGTGGTTAGTGGTGCAGAGTCTAGTTGGAGGTTAGTAACAAGTGGTGTCCCTCAGGGGTCAGTACTGGGCCCAGTCTTGTTCAACATATTCATCGATGATCTGGATGAAGGGATAGAGTGTACCATCAGCAAGTTTGCTGATGACACAAAACTGGGAGGAGTGGCTGACACGCCAGAAGGCTGTGCTGCCTTACAGCGTGACCTCGCCAGGCTGGAGAGTTGGGCAGAAAGAAACCTTATGAAGTTCAACAAGGGTAAGTGTAGGGTACTGCACCTGGGGAGGAATAACCCCATGCACCAGTACAGGTTGGGGGCTGACCTCCTGGAGAGCAGCTCTGTGGAGAGGGACCTGGGAGTCCTGGTGGACAACAGGATGACCATGAGCCAGCAATGTGCCCTGGCGGCCAAGAAGGCGAATGGCATCCTGGGGTGCATCAAGAAGAGTGTGGCCAGCAGGTCGAGGGAGGTCATCCTCCCCCTCTACTCTGCCCTGGTGAGACCGCATCTGGAGTACTGTGTCCAGTTCTGGGCTCCCCAGTTCAAGAAAGACAGGGAACTGCTGGAGAGGGTCCAGCAAAGGGCTACAAAGATGATGAGGGGACTGGAGCATCTTTCTTATGAGGAAAGGCTGAGGGACTTGGGTCATTTTAGTCTGGAGAAGAGAAGACTGAGGGGGGATCTTATCAATGCTCATAAATACTTAACGGGAGGGTGCCAGAGGGATGGGAACATTTTTTCAGTGGTGCCCAGTGACAGGACAAGAGGGAACAGGCACAAACTTGAGCATAGGAAGTTCCATCTAAACATGAGGAGAAACTTCTTTCCTTTGAGGGTGGCAGAGCACTGGCACAGGCTGCCCAGAGAGGTGGGGGAGTCTCCCACTCTGGAGACATTCCAAACCCGCCTGGACGCCGTCCTGTGCAACTGCTGTAGGGGACCTGCTCTGGTGGGGGGGTTGGACTAGATGATCTCCAGAGGTCCCTTCCAACCCTGACCATTCTCTGATTCTGTGATCTGTTCCCTCTGCTGGCGGTAAAACCCTCTCTGATGTGTAAAATGGAGAAACTCAGAGGTTTCCCTGTCTTCAGCATTGTTTTACAGAGCAGGAGTTTGTCTTCCTCTCACCAACATTTGGTGAAAGGAGCGTGGTCCTTCCATGGCCCAGAACGAGGATGCTCAGCCGTGGGCCGGCAACTCCACTGCCTTGTTGCTGCTGGGACCCTGCGTCCATCCAGATACGGGACTAACCTCACAAGCTGTGGCTGAGCACCGATGTTTGCTTTGGATAAGTCCCTAAATGTTAAAAAAAAATATATATATCACTGTCTACAAGAGATGGAGCAGCCATATTTGCAATTCACAGTGCAGAGACATGGTGGTGCTGGTTCACGATTTCCCGCATTTCAGCCATGCATGCCAGGGCAGGAGAGGGGGGAGGCATCCCAGCTTCACTGTTGCTTGGATTTTATGTCAGAGCAGAATCACAACTGGGTGCAGGAGGGGAAACTGCAGCACAGAAGTGGGTGCGTGGGGCAATTTCCAAGTTCAAGAAACGCTGTGCGCGCTGTGCTGTATAGTACCTGTTATAGGATAGTCCTCACTTCAGGCAAAAGGGGCTATTGCTCCAGTGTCCTCTTCTCTGCTCAAGTGCCATCCTTGCAGGATCCAAAGGATTCGAAGGGGAAAAAAAAGCTCCAAACACAGAACTGCTGTCTGACCTCACTGCCCTTTGCAACAGGGAAACGTATGAAACATTCTTTGCTTGTTGAATAATTCCTCCTTCAGAATAGCAAAGGAACTAGGTAGGGTTTGCACAGCCTGATAAGATTTAGCACAACCTGATAAGGTTTAGCCCCTGCGTCCCACAGCTTCTTCTTCTGAAACACTAGGACTCGTCCTGCATTGTCTGCAGCCCATGACATAACCAAGAAGCTTGCCCATCCGTACTAGCATGAGAAAGGCCTTTTAGCAGCTTTCTCCTGCTCCTTGGTGTAGAAAGCAACCACACAAATCTTCCGGGAGCTCTTCTAGGACTCTCGGGGAGCCTCAGTCAGCCAGGAAAAGCACAAAACCAACACTGAGATTTAAGGGGGAGTCCAGCTTGGCCAACAACTGGAGGTGAACCATGGGGTCATGGCCACAGCTGCAGGGCTGCTGGCCTCCGCTTGTGGCTACCCTGGCCCAGCCTCAGCTGAGTCCCTCCCTGTCCCCTCACTCACATACTGGGAACTTTCTAAAGGAGGGTTTCCCAGGTCCCGCTGCCTCTGCTCCTGCCTCAGGAACTCATCAGCTGGGCTCAGCCTGAAACCACTGGTGCTCAGGGAAAAGGAGTTGTCCCAACTACAGAGTTCATCTCAGAGCGCAGGCAGAGCTGGCCTCTGTCGCTTGGAAAGGGCTGATCCCCAGAATTACTGACCTACCATCTTTTTCCTCCTTCTTCTACTCTTGGGGCTTCTTTTTCTTCCTTGTTACTGCTTTGCTTTGTGATTCTTGGTGATGTCAGTTCTGTGTTTAAACTGTTGCTGTGTTGGCCCAGCCATTGTGCTCTGGTTTCTCTCTCTTCTCCCTTTTCTCCTCTGGCTCAGCAGCTCTCTCACATGCTCACACGCGAAGGTGGTTGTGATAACCACAGCTTGGCATTTTCCTCTTATTGGTAAATTTGGCCTTGGATCGCAGGCTTTAGCATCAGTGACCCCATCTTCGCTGAGATTTTGAACAGAGCAGAAGGAGAGGAGGGGAGACTGCATCCAGCTTTGGAGTCCTCAGCACAAGAAGGACATGAACCTGTTGGAGCAGAGGGCAATCAGAGGGCTGGAGCATCTCTGCTATGAGAACAGGCTGAGAGAATTGGGGTTGTTCAGCCTGGAGAAGAGAAGACTCCGGGGAGACCTTATAGCAGCTTTCCAGTGTCTGAATGGTTCCTACAAGAAAGCTGAAGAGGGACTTTTTACAAGGTCATGTGGTGACAGGATGAGGGGGAATGGCTTCAAGCTGGAAGAGGGGAGATTTAGATTCGATATCAGGAAGAAATTCTTCACTCTGAGGGTGGTGAGGCACTGGAACAGGTTGCCCCGAGAAGCTGTGGCTGCCCCATCCCTGGAGGGGTTCAAGGCCAGGTTGGATGGGGCTTGGAGCAACCTGGGCTGGTGGGAGGGGGCCCTTCCCAGGGCAGGGGGGTGGAACGAGATGGTCTCCAAGGTCCCTTCCAGCCTAAACCATTCTATGATGACTGCTTTCTGGCTTGAAAGGGGAGGGACTGCTGTCCCAAGGATGTCTTTCAAGAGATACATCCACAGTTTGGGCAGAGACAAAGGCAGAGCTGTGTTCAGGTGAGTGCCCTGCAGACAGAAGATCTCGTTTTCTGGGGAGGATTTTGCCCTGGGCTGTAGGAGGAGGAAACACTGAGGCTGTGCCCTGTTCCTGATGTTCCTGATCACTGGAGAACACAGTGCCATGCTGCCCTTATCATTTTATCCAGTTGCTTGAGATATGGATCCAATTTGCATCATGGGAAAAGCTCCAGTGAATTTCAGTTGGGAACTTAATAACCTATTTCACTGCTCAACTCTAACTTTTTTTAGACAACTTTCTTTTGTGGTAGGAAAAATTGGGACTTTTCACCACTTGAAACAACTGCCTGGGAGCTGTTTCTTCCCACCCCAGCTCAAAGCAGGGCTGTATTCTATGGCTGCAAGGACACGCTTCTTGCACTTCAAAGTCACCGTGGATAGGGTTTTTACTTGTTATTCCACTTAATTTTTCTGACTTTGAAATGATTGTGGGGTCTCCTCTAAATGCTTTATGGGGTAACAAAACTCCAGAAGAACAGGGGTCTTTCCAGCTGAATAAATACAAGATATTTTCATAAATCTTCAGACTATCGGAACATCAACAACATTATCCTATGTGGGTTGTTATGACTTTGTATTTGCAGAGTCATACGTTGAAGCTTAGACCTGTGCTTTCAGCTTTGTCTTCCATTAAGCCAGAAACTTCAAGTAAACCCACAAAGGGTACTTCAGTTAAATAAACTCTCCGAGCCCTACTTGAAGGTCTCTGTAGTCAGCTAGGGTGAAGATTACATCGCTTTGATCACCTCCATTTCCTCGATTGAGAACCTCATTCTTTGACGAGGGATCAGCGTCAGGGCTTTACCTCCTCTCTGCTTCTTCAGATCTTAACACATGTGGATGACAGGACAGAAAGCGAAACTATTTTTTTTTCTGCAGGAGTCCTAGTTTTCTGGCCAACGATTTCCCCTCTCCCCCGTTATGTCCCAGTACTTTGTGAAGTTTTCCCTCTCATGTGTCCTACATAAAATGGCTTACGCTTCAGTGGGCAAGTGTGCTACATGTAACACTGCTGCTACGGCAGGTTGGAGCAGAGATGGGGCATGGAGAAATCTCTGCTGATGAGGGTCAGCAGCAACACAGGTGCCCAAAACCCTGCGGGTGGCAAGCAGGATGGCAAACACGAGCCAGGCGATGGAAATCCAAAGAAATTATGTAAGATTGAGCTAAGTTCCTCACTCAAGGTGTGCCCAACCCCTGCGGCACAGAGCAGCTGGTTGTTGTACCCCTGAGTGGCAAGAACATCTGGAGCTGCAACTGTTCATAGAATCAGAGAATCGTTTAGGTTGGAAAAGACCTTTAAGACCATTGAGTCCAACCGTAAACCTAACACTGCCAAGTCCACCACTGTTCATGGTAACACCCTTCCTCCCCCAAAACGTGTTTCAGAGAGGGGTTACCCAGGGCTGCTGGTTTGGTATCCCCCTCTCAAGCTTTTGGTGCTGGCTGCTCTCAGAAGTGGGTGATGACTGCTCTGACCTTGTCTGACAGCTTCTATGGTTCTATAAACCAAGCAGCATCCTGCAGAAATACGGAGACAGAGTGAGAGAAAATGGTCCCCAGTGAAGAGCTGGAGGAAGTAGCCTTTAAATGAGTCTTTCACACGTCTGTCCATAAGAAAAGCCTGTGTGATGAGTTGGCCAAGCCCTCTGCTGACTTTTCTTCTCCTTATTCATGAAGCTCTGCTCAGGAAAGGTCCGCTCCCTCTCGATGGTGCTGCTCACTCACAGTGCCACCTTACTGTCTGACGCATGGGTTACTCTCTGTCTCTAAAGCATGGGCATCAGGCAGATTTCATAAATTCCGTAGTAGGAGTCACATTCTCTGTGGGAATACAGATGTCCTGTGTGACCTTCAACAAATCAGAGGTGTCCATCTACCTCAATACAAAGTCCACACCTCAGGCAGCCAAAGCTCAAAGTCTACAGGTGAGAAACAAAGCCCTGGCTCCACACGGCACAGACAGAACAGGAGGGAGCCCATAAAACTGACTGGAAAATGGGAAGAGGCATTTTCCGTGATTGTGGACATGATGGATGAAATCAGCTCACAGGTACATTCTTGGGTCCTTTGCAACTCCATGCAGAAGGGCTCCTGAGCTCTCGGGCCGCTCACAGCCACCAACCAGCTCTCTTGGGCTTTGTCACAACTGGGCTATGTTCTTATTCTCAGCGTGGACTTTCCTTTCTGCCTGCTGGTTATCTGCTGTTCTTCAAACCCACAGCTGGGGGAAGCGCCTGTGGAGATGGTGTTTTTCTTTCTAAATCAGCAAGATTTTTTTTCTCTTTTATTCTTCACAGTTTGCAAGTTGTAGCCAAAACTCACATATCCCTGTTCAATTTGTTTTCCGTCTATTCTTACTCATAGCTTTAAAAAAAAAAAAAAAAAATCAGATAATAAAACCAAAGTATTCTGCTACAGTTCATTATTTGGGCCAAAACACCTTCCCTTATGTTTGTTTGCCCATGGGAAGAGACGGTAAGTCAGAACCTCTGTGATCTTCCTGACTAGGGAGGCAGAAACAGAAAGAATAAGAAATACGCAACAGCTTTTCAGCTGATGATACAAATCAGCACAGCTCCCTTGTTTTCAGTAGAGCTTTCCTGCTTTTGCCGGCTTAGGAGCCATGTCCGAGTTGTTTCCAGTGCGCTTATGATGAGACATTTAGGTAGTAATCCCACGGCAATCTAAGTGGGCAATAGCACCTCAATCCATGTATAAACACCGGCACTCCTGGGGAAAAAAGAATTCTCTCTGGATTTGCGTATTATTCTAACATTCCTCAAATACTCGTAACTTCATAAGCAGCCCTGATACGCACAACAAAAATGGAGTAGAGATACAAAAGCGTGTTGGCATTCTGGAGTGAGTTGTTCCTAGTGTACACAGGACCACTTTCAAGTATTTTAGTCAAAACATAAATCTTGAATAATACAAGTAATAGATGATGCACCCATTACTTTTGCTTCCTCTCCATTCATAAATTGTCCAGGAAAAAAACAGCAAAAAAAGTTCATTTACAGCAATCGCTGTTACCTCTTAAGAAGGGGGTGGGTCATCCAGCCTTTTCCATGCAAGGGAAACACTTGGAAGAGCAAGGAATTGGATCCTGAACGAGCTCTTACTGGAAAGCTGGGAGGGAATGGGAACCAGTGAGGAGGACGTTGCAAGGCGTGGAAAACAAGGAATTCCTTACACAGACACCTGTTTTTAAAAAATATTTATTTATAGTGTGCAGCATAACCGACCAGACAAATTCCGTGGCATTAAGAACAACAAAAAAAAAAGATAATAATACCGAATGATACAAATTGACAAAATGAGTCCTGTGGAGCAAAGGAGATCTGTAAATCACATCCAGAGCAGACTGGTAAATCTATGTAGTAAACAAGCACAGAGGCAGCATAGTATACACGGACAGGAGGACCTGAATAAAACCCAGAGGAATTAAATGGAACAGAAGAGTTTCTGCTGATTCTAATGGACTAAGATTTCATTTTCATTCTATAATTCTGTCATAAATACATTGCAGTGGTCAAAGTGACATAGCAAAAGCAGTGCACGGTGTCCAAGCGTTACACCAGGACCCGTTTTGTGAAATGGTCAAAGTAATGCATTAGAGTCCATCGTTTGTGTCACGTACATTACCTACAATTGTTCTGCACTTGCACTTTGAGACTCTTTTCATGATAACATTAAAAAAAATATATGTTAAGGGCATTGAATAGACTGAAAATCTTGAAGCACCACAATATTAATTTCTTTAGCATGAATTGTGTTTGCCGTGAGCTCAGTGTCTTGTTTCTGAGTTTCTGTCAGTAAAAAGTGGAAAATGAAGTGTGTAACTTCAGGAACAACAAATCTGATGTTAACACAGGACGAGCGTCCAGTCCCACTGTGACAATCTGGTCTCACTTCTTTCTGTGCTGGGGGTGTTTATCCTCAGTACCCAGTGGTTTATGTTCAGAATTTTTAGGTCTCATCACTTTGGTTGGCCATGACAGTAACCCCCTTCCTTCCACACCCCTAACTGCAACGCAATGAAGTTACTTGGTTGTTTACTGCACTTAGGCTTAATCTTCACCTTCAGGACATTATTTTCTTCCATATTCTTCTGTACTCACCCAAAGTTTGCCTCAACGTTCTATGTTTGAATGTATTTATCTGCCTTTTACTCTTCCTTTAAGACCCTACTTTCACACCGATTTAAGACAACAGGTCTTGTAATTAGGTTGGACAACTGCCATCCAGAATTTTTCCTAGGCAAAACTCCAATAGAGTCAATTGGCTTCAGTGGGAGACTTCTCCGAGTAGGAAGGGCAGGATTTGGCCTCATCGAGACTATAAATTCCAGTTTAAAACTCAGTAGTTGTTCAGAGGCTCGCTCCCGTGACAACACCACTCTTTGTGCTTCCTTTGCTGAATTCCTTTCCGAGTCATAGCAGGAAAGCTTTCTGGCACCAAAATCAAATGATAATGCCCTGGCCATCTCCCAAGACCCAGTTATGCCTTGTAGAAAGCATCCTTCTTTTCGCTGCTCTCAAAGGGAGTGTAAAGCCTCCAAGATGTCTGGTTTTGTCATTTTGTTAGGAAAGGCCAGTTCTTTTCATGTAGGCGATAAACAGGCCCCGATAAGCAACTGTGACCCTGCCAAACTCACCCGTTCTTCTGGTGATGTAATAAGTACTTACACTTCCAATAAACCCACGCTGCAGTATTTAAGGTGTTCTCCACAGCTACGTAAGGAAGCACGCTGCTGTTCAACAACTACTGAGGGCATTCTGCCTGCTCAGCCCCAGCAGCTCTACTCAACCCCAAGCACTGGTCCCACCAGTCGAGTCCCGTCCCACCACTGTATGTTTCCCACCCCTCTCAGAAGCCGTAGGCCACACTCCTTTCTCAGTGTAATTCTTTTTTTTTTTTTTTTTTTTGTAAAACACAAACATTTGGGATATTACATGGTCCAAAATATAAGTAAAAATTAAGCACAGCCTAGTTCAACAGACCAGACGTAGATATTTTCACACCACCAGCCTCTATAGCAAAGTACTCCTACGCTTTCTGGTAACTGCACAGAAAACACTTCACCCTTCGTATCTGAGACCCCAAACATTTCCCATTCTTTCAAATGCTTCAGTCACTGAATTACATCCCTCTTTGCCAAGGAAATCTTGAGAAAACAAGTCAGTCATATAGCGCTTCCCGTAGGCACCGAGTTCCTGCCTGAGCAGCCTTCAGGGGAAAAAAGCCTTTCCGAAGCAAAAGCTCTGCGCTGAGTCGGCTCTAGCAGTGGTCCCCCTGGTCTCTATCAAGCTACTGGATTTAGTTCACCCGATGATCTCAGCTACTGTAGAACCACATGGAGAGCCTCTCACCTCTAAAACTTATGACACAAAACATTTACGGCCTCGTTAGCTAAACACATCAGGAAATGAGACTGGTACCACCCTGTTTGAAAGGCCCAGGCTCTCCTCGGAAAGCCCCAGGACTAAAAACGGTGCTGCACTCTGCACTAGCGTTAGAATAAGAGTGCAAAAATAGGATAGAGACACTTGTGGTCAGAGGACCTGATAAAACATCCACTCTTCCTCCAGTTCTTACAGCATAAACAGCGGTATGTGGCCTAAGTCACATACTCGCATCCAAGTTTGGCTCTAGCCAAGGTGATTCCTAATTTTCAAGAAGAGCAGAGATGGAAATACAGATCCTGATATCAAATGAATACACAGCGCTGACGATGTGCCACTCCTTGCTCACCCCGGGCTCCCCCAGTGCCCAGGTACATGCAGGGAACACACTCAGGAACCACAACACAGAATTTAGCAGACACGTTCCTGAGAAGACAGTCGGCCAGTGCCGCTGTGTGTGACGAGCTCACCAGAAGGGAATGGATGAGATTTATTTTCAATCTTCTGGGCTGTAGGCGTGTCAGGAGCAGGGGTTGTTCAGCAGGTTTGAAGACAAATAAAAAGTGAAAAAAAATCTGTGAGAAGACCCAATCTTTATTCACTATCTTCCCTCCCCTCTGCACCTTCTGTTCTAACCCTGGGCCAAAATGACCGAGATGAAAGACATTTGTGAAACCTGGAGCTCAGTGGGGAATTGGGGATGAGTTTTGCTATTTTAACAGTGACTTTTTTGACAGGTAGATCTTAGAACACAATATTTGAGTTATCATACAGCGTATTTTGGAGAAAGACTGTACTTCTGCAGTGAAGTCAGCTCAGTCACAAACAAATAATTTGACTTCCCCCAAGCTAGCTTCCACTGGCCTCCAGGAAATGAAATCTAACAAAAAATAGCCATTTTGATGAGGGTTTAAACTGACAAGTAAGGACTAAAACGCTAGTCACTGCACACCATTGTCAAATTTTTCCCACATTGAGTAATTTTGGTTCCTAATGGAGCTCATACTACCTCCATACCTAGCACAAAACATCTGTGAATTAAACTGCTCGGTGAAATTTATCTTATATCGGAATCAAAACAAACATTAGAATCAATGGGACACTAAATGATCTGACGCTCTTGAGCTTTGACCTTGGTGAGCACTGCCAGAGTGGAACAGTCGGCACGTCCAAACGCCTTTCCAAACACTTAGCAATGATTCAGAAAGTGGGTCATTAACACATTTTGTCATGTTATGCAATTTTTCCCTCCCCTCTAAACTGGGCTTTTTTCCAGGTCCAGTAGCCAACAATAAATCAATCACAGTCTCTCATAAGCTTTTTGACTTAAATTCTATCCTGTAGGTTAGGTTAAAAACAGAGTGGAAATCACTGCAGGAGGTAAGGCAGGAGGGGGCTAGTGGTGATTGCTGTTTAGGAGATGTTTGCTTGACCCACAGCCATTCTTGTTGCCGTTCTTTGTGGACTCCTCTTCGTTGTCTGTAACAGAATCTTCCTCCTCTTCGTCACTCCGGTCATCTTTCAAGTCCTAGGGAAAAGAAAGCACCGTGAGCATATTCTGTACTTGCAGTGCTTACTACCAGGTAAGTTACCAGATTGTTATTATCAGTGCAGTACAGACCTTCCAAAAAGGCTTACGGGTGCCAGACAAGAAAGTAATTTATTGAGTATCTGGATCTTTGCAATAGCTTTGAAAAAACAGCTAATACTTTTATTAGTCAGGTGCCCCCATTTGTAATTACAAGATGAAGAGATGGCGCATAAAAATTCCATAAAATTAATTCCCATCTTGGAAATTCCTCATCACTCTCTAAAGACAAAAATCATGCGTCCTCCATTTGCCTCAGCAAAAAAAAAAAAAAAAAAAGAAAATGTGCTAAAGGGAAAAAATGACAGGGAAGCTCTAAATACTCTAGACTATGAAAAGTGAAACACCCAGAAACACCCCCTCCCCAAAAATGGAGGCTAACATCCAAGGAGAGACCACTTAATACTTTCATCTTGCAGAACCTAATGTTCTTTAGGGATAATTTCTTCCACAACCTTGGCCCATTCATATGACCTCTTCTTGTTTGTTTCTGCTTTCCCTTGTAAAGCTTTACTAGTAATCCCTGGGTGCTGTGGGATTAATTAACAATTGTGAAGTGCAGGGAAGATGAAAAGAATGTTGTATAAAAGCTAAATATGATGAATACACTCGCCCAAACGTAGGAGTTGAGAGGCTGCCTGCTTCTGACAGGTGTAAACTAAACAGTGACTAGTTGTGCCAGCATCTCCTGGTAACTTTGCTCAGAGAGACTTACTGACCCTAAAATATTCTTCCCTGTTTGATGGCATATACACCACATCAATTGCAAAGGTGATGCCATGTCTATACAGCTATCGTACACATGTTGGGTATCCTGCTAAGGGAATTGCAGGGATGAAAGGGGGTCAGCGAGACAGTCTGCCCTTACGAAAATCCCTTCCCAGCTCTATAGGAACAGCTTCTAACCTTTGGCAACCATATTTCATCCCCAGACAGTCAAACACAGCACTCGCTAATGCATGTTTCCACCACAGAGAGAAAAGACATTGTGTCTACCTGGTAGTTCCCAGCAAAGGTAAGGGAAAGGTAAGACACTTCTGCACTTTTTGGCATGGTATATAAAATATACCATTACTCTCTTATTTCTCAACTCCTACCATAACCCAAGTCCCTCCAACGTGCTCAGAAGTTTGGCCGAAACAGTTGAGGCTTCTGCATTAAAACCAAACACCTCCACTTCCCTTTCAGTGCAACAGGCTTACAGGACCACTACCTGCCTCCCTGGGGGGACTTCCCATCCCAACTGATGACCTGGCTCTGCAGACTCAGGGTAGAATGCTCTAGTTAAAGATGCTGTAAATCAAATAAACACTTCCTTCTGCCTAAGCAGTGACTGAGAATGGAAATAAGATCAAAGCAAGCACCTAAGAAACCTTCTCCACCTTCAGCAGTTTCCTGTGTGATTAGCAGCTGCCACTGCTTGTCTCTTCTGGTTACTCAGAAGGTGCCTGGTAGACCTGATACCAGACGCACATGATACACTCTAGTTCTTGTGTTGGAAGAGATGGGCAATAGTCATTCCCATTCCTCGTGATTTAAGACACCACCTCTCACTTAAAACCAGGAGTTTCCCCACAGCTGAGAGTCAAAACCTGGGCCCTCACACTGTGGCTGACAATTTACCCATTAGCATGACCATATCTCATTTGTTAATGGTATGTACTCCTAAAATTGAACAGCCGGCTATTTGGTTGTGGCAGTGTTCAAGTGTTGAGGACTGCAGGTGTGATGGTGCCTTTCTGTAACGCAGGAGGTTTGGGCCTGCAGGACTGTCTGCTCTGAGGGAGACCTGAGAGTAAGTTGCCTCCAGAGCTGTGTGCTGGAGCTGGCAGGTGTGTTAGCCCTCGTGCTGCCTGTACAGCCCCACCGAGGACCACTCCATCATGGATAAATCTGTTGTCCTTGTCATCTGTCTGGACCTCAACTAAAGAGGCTGAGACTGCACATTCTTCCCGTTCCTGGAACGGTGTGCCAAGGTCAGAGATGAGGCACAGAAAGGAGAAAACAGTGTTGTTCCTGCCCATCCTGTATCTGCTCTCGGAATGAACGAGCAATTTCACTTTCTTAGCTTGCTGGTCTGAGGTCTTTCTTAAGCACCAAATCCATACAGAGAAAATAAGCGACAGCTCAGTAATAACTCATCCAATTGCCATGCCTTTATATATTATACTTCTAGTAAAACATATAGGACTAGAAAGAAAATTAAAGCCTAAACTCTGTCTCATCATATAAACTTCCTGGAGATTTTCTTTTGCCTTTTCCCTAACAACATGCAAAGGGTATCAAAACAAACAAATCTTACTGTAAATACTGTAAAATAAACTTGGCATGCCATCAGTTAGAGAAAAGGAAAGACAGCCTTTCCCACACAAACAATTTATGAGGTTCTGCTTCTTTCAGATCACCTCTCTCGCTCCTGGTAGTTTTGTGATTTGTATTTGCAGTAAAAGACAAGTGTTGAGGGTGTGTAGGGAGCCTTGGTACTTTTTTGCCGCCATAAATGTTTCAGAAAAAAGTCCACAAACTAACCCCAAGTACAGCGTCTGATGCAGAATCTGCCAGGCTCACTGGAAGTACTCTCATCTTCTTGAGCAGTCTCTGGCCGAGGCTGCAAAGGTGGGGAGGGACGGGGGAGGAGCGCTTTTGTGCTCAGTGTGAACAGACTCGAGTCAGTAAAGTTCATGAGTGCATATTTCATTCGGAGTACCTCACTGCGGTCTACAGAAGTTGCTGGTACTCAAGCATATGCTTAAGAATAGCTGGTAATTTGCTTTGCTCGATAGCTGGAAGTGACATCAACTCCTGTTTCCTATAGCAATGAGTTGGCATTTCCAGCCTGCAGCTAAAAACTCAGATAGGATTTGCTTCCCAGTTTTAATGCTGTCAAGCTGGATGCCCTGATTAAAGGCATTAGCAATTAAAAAACATGTATATGTTTTTTCCAGCACACTGGAAATCCCTCCATTTGACAGG
>NW_009646608.1:2248559-2258469 GCF_000708025.1 Charadrius vociferus | reverse complement strand
GTCTGAAGCAACCATTGCAAATTTGCTCAATTCTGGGAAAGAATATTACTTCTGAAATCCTGATATTAATCAAGAAAAAATGCTGCTAAATCAAATCTAAATTTTTATTACACTTTTAATTACAAATCTGCTTCCTGACCAAGTGCCTCTAAAAATTCTTGCTTTATAAGACTCTGGCCATTTTTGTCTAGCTTGTTTAAGTGACAGAAATCCAACAGAAGTCACAACAGAATACAACTTTAAATAGGAATAGCTTCATCTGTAACTAGAAAACCAAACACAACTATCTTGGCAAACTGTTTAACAGATGATTATAAATATATTAAGATATAACTTCAACCTTCTAAAATAACAAAAAAAAAAAAATATGTAACATTCATAGGATTTTCCCTGCTTTAATACCAAGATGTTTCTCTGAGCTCCTCACATCATATAATATAGTTGTGTTTTCCAACTCAAAGACCCTGCTCTTGCTGTCCCTGAGCAACAGCAGATGAATATACTACCAGAAACACAAGATCTGGCAAACTGTAAATACCACAACTAAGGCCATCATTAATACTCAGTGCTTTGGTTTAATAGCATCAACTGCACTTATTATTTTTCAGATGGTTTAGGGTAACAGACAAAATGGATGTGTATATTTTATGGTCTGGATGACTAACCAATTTAATCTTTCTAAATGGATGAATGGTTTCAAGGTTTATGAGAAGCAACACTAATGCTATAAAGTCTGCAAGAGAGCCATTTGTAGTGAAGCCAAAGCCGCAAACTTTTATAATCTTTTTTCCTTTTGTTTAACCCTTCCACCTGCTGCTCAGTCTGCCTCTTTTAGTTAAATGAAGCGTGTTTGTTAAGGTAGTTTTGGCTTCTTGCATTTCACTGTTGTTAGAACGTGTATCATTCCAGTCATTAGCACCACATCTTATTACATGAACAGTAACGGACCTTCCAAGAGACTTGACTAAGGAAAAGGACTTCTTGAAGTTAAAAGATTAGCAAGCTTCATAGGCCACTTCCCTGCCTCTTGTAAGCAGAAAAACAGTGGTCAAATCTCCATCTAAAAACCCAAAGAATTTACTCCTAATTATGCAAGTTTCTCTCTCAATAAAGCACTCAGAAACCAATTCCCTCTTGACAAGCTCTTGGCACTGCACTCTTTCTGCTACAGCTGAAGAGAGCGTCAGGAGAGGGACACGGCTGTGCTGGAAGACAGATGGAAGTGTGGGTTTCCTGTTCCTACATGCTGGTGATACCATCTGAAGCTCACCGGTGGAGAAGCGGGACTGGGCAGACCCCACCCTTTGTTCCTGCTCCCCTTTACTGGGCACATAGCATCTTTGTCCACGTGCATGTTGAGGTCGCAATGCAGCCATAGCTTTGTATCTGCTACACAGTAGTTAAAGTGGAAAACGTAAGAGCAGAGGAAAAGACGGTGCCAAGCAATATAAAAAAAAAAAAGGCAAAAATACATTTTAGCAACATGGATCGATCCTATAAATCAGTGAGGAAGCCTTAGCAACGTGCCTTCTGCTTTCTCAGAAGGGGAAGGGCACTTGCTAGCAAACGCATCGTTGGGTCAGTGTGGCTTACTGCAGATTGGCAAGTTGAGGTCTCAAAACGTAAGCTGTTACTGTAATGACATGTTCTGAAACAGAGATAGCCACCGAGCCAGCATGAAGAAAAAGAATCTGGCTGAGAGACATCTGAGCAGAAGGTGTTTCTGCAGTGAAGTTCAGCTGCTACATTTTTTTCCACGAATCAGCTTCTCCCTGGTTCTCCCTGACAAAGGCACATACTTTTTAAGAGGCGTGCAACAACTTCAGTTGGCATTACAAAGACAATAGTGTAGCATCTAGTTCACAAATTCATGGTGTCTGTTTGGGAGTACGGGGGTGTGTGTGCGTTTGTTCATTTGCTTTTTCAGCTAACTAGCTGAAAGAAAGAGAGGATGACACAGGCTTCCTGTGCCTTACCACAGGCAAAAGTAGGCAAGATCAGTCCATATCAGTTCAAGTTCTCTCTCACTGGTATAACTGTGTCCATGTGCGGAGTGGGAGATGTACCAGGCCTAACTCATCTGGTGGGATCAACATTGACTCAAGATTTCTCAGCAGCATCAGGAGATTTCAATTTTGCCCCTGCCTGGACAAGACTAAACGCAATTAATCCTGGAAGCTGATCTCGCTCCTCCTGCTACCGCTCGGAAAGTGTTTACCAGTCGGTGCTACCAGCTTCCCCGTTCCCACCAGCTGCAGCAGACCGACATACCCGACCCCTGGTGCAGCAGCAGCGGTGAGCTGGGCGCTCTGGGATGCTGATAGAGAAGACTGTAGGTCTCCTTTACTGCTGATGCCCTGCCATTCCCAGGAGCCTGCTGCCCCAGGCTTTGCTGACTTCCCACCAGCTTTGCTTAAAGACAGTACTAGCTATAGTTAAAATCATGCAGGAATCAAAATTGAGACAAACCCTCTCTGAACTTCATAATTTTCAGCATAGTAAGGCCAGAAATTCAGCTCAGAGTAAAAACTCTTAAACAGATTTGTGTACCTGAACAGAAACATTGATTAAAATAGACTTATAAATAAATAACAAGCAGCGACTAAATCCCCAGTCTTTTACTAGATCGTTTGTTTCTTTATCGAGAGGTTGGTGTGGAGGAATCTTATCAGCTACACCGATGCCCTCATATTTTTTTGCTTATTGTATAAAACAAGAAGATTGGCTGCAGACACGCTAACTCTAAAAAGATTCTGACTCTCACTAAGACATACAAAGGTCACAGTCAAGGGGCAGTTACACTGTTTCAAGTGATATTTCTTAGTTCTACACACTACATTTTTTTAAAAAAATAATAATACTTCTTTTAAAGTACAATTAGAGGACTTGAATACTATATTTCTACAACTTTAAATGCCAGGAAATTTTAATGTGTTCAATAAACCTCAGTTCTAGCCTGTATTTTAAACATTATCTGCACATTCTGGCACTGTAACTTTTCCACAAAAAATGCTGCATTTATGATGGATAAATCACAGCATGAATGCCAGCTTCTGCCCTGAGGGTACCAGTCGGAGTCCAGATCACCACACATGCTAATATACCATATATTAGGACAAGGGGCAATGGCTTCAAACTGAAAGTGGGTAGATTTAGGTTGGACATACAGAAGACATTTTTTATTATGAGTTTGGTGAGCACTGGAACAGGATACCCACAGAAGTTGTGGCTGCTCCATCGCTGGAAGTGTTGAAGGCCAGGTTGGATGGGGCTTTGAGCAACCTGGTCCAGTAAAAGACATCCCTGCTCCTGGCAGGGGGGGTTGGACTAGATGATCTTTAAAGGTCGCTTCCAACCCACACCATTCTATGACTCTATACAGAGATAGCGACAGCCTCCACAGTATGGCTACATCACCCTGAGCACATTCATATATTGTACTCCCAAATAGGTGCACTTACGACTTTTTAACTCTACCACCATAATGCCAGCTGCTGGTGTATCACAGCTTGGTCTGTTCATTCTCCAGATAACACAGGTCGCATACTGCAAAACAGGCCGTCAGTCAACTCGTTGTAGATTGACCCTGAGAACGACCTGCACCTGAGATAGCCAGGTCATATGCTTACACAGGAATATGCTATTGTAGTTAATAGGTGCCACAGAAGACACATTTCTTCCATTTTTTCACATATGGATTACAACTGCATGGTTCTGCATAATCACTGGGTGCCCAAGTAACCTCCTGGGGCAGGGCTTAAGGATATACATTTGGGCCTTTTAGGTTAAGCATAATTTACGTGCACAAAGTTAATTTCTTCTACCAGGTACATATACATAAAGGCAATTCACAGCTGATTCTGGAATCTAATTATGTATTTTGTAATTTGGTGAAATTTAGATTTTTGGGTTTTCAAGTATTTATCTTTATCCTTTAGTCGTATTTCCTGACTCTTAGATGTATTTTACATTAAAATCTGAATATCCTAAATCTTATACCTTAATTCTACCTTAAGAATATTTTCATTTAAATATCTACAAACATATTGACTAGATCTTGATTTCTGAATGTAAAGACAATAAATTCCACAGCACCTGCACATATGGAAACAGCTTGCACTACAAAGACGAAAGCTATTAGTCAGGTCAGGAACCACTGACTCAAATAAAAGAGATAATAAACAGGAGAGATAATAAAAAGTCAGTCCAAATAGATGGAAGGGGGTACTTTTCTAACAAATAATACTATAAAGTTGATGAATCTCCGAGTTCAACATGTTTGATTCAACATCAATAATTCAACTCAGCTGACGTATGACTTAATATGTCTTTACTTTCCTGTGGAGACTAAGCAATATACATTTGGATTCAAGCAATCGTTCTGTATTTTCAGCCTTGAAGATTTTATTGGAAAATATATTTCCCTTTTCAGCTTATACACACTAGGTAACACAAATAATGTTGATCTTCAGTGGAAGATGTGCTGCTGGACTCTGCTCTCTGCAGTTTTTAAATGAAGATGCAGACTTTCTAGATTAATTGTATTGGACATCTTGTGGTCAAAACTCCTCTTTTTAAATCTCTCTCTTCTATGTAATATGTATTCCCCAAGCTTTCTACTGACAGTTTTCAGAGGGAGCCCAAAGAAGAGGTGTGAAAAACAAATTAAAAGAAAAGTTACACTAATTCCTCAAATATTGAAAAGAAACATCTCATAAAACTAGATGTTACTATTAAAACACGCCCCTGATTTTTTGATTGAAAGAATAAATTTAACCTCAAAAAAGTATCACTTGTGTTGTCACTCAGCATAACACACCTGTAACTGCAGCTATAATACCCTGACTGTTCAGAAGGGATAAATCATTGTTTACAGTTAATCAGGTACTCTGTGGTTTCAATAAAGTCTGCTAGCTGTGTTATTGAAATCCACTAACTAAACCTTGCACTCAAGTGTATGTGGCTTTACGATAATGTCAAAAGCCCAGGAGGTACTGAGTGAGTCATAATGTCCTACTGCTTTTTGAATTATTCCAATTTTAAATCCACAGTTGGCAAAGAAACAAAGAACAATATAATAGGCATTTGATGCTGTTCTCTATAGTGAACTTTTTTTACCCTAGGACAGAACTTGCATTAAGCCAAGGAGTTCAGCGGTATGAACTTTTATCAGAACATGCACTTTTATTCCTTATAAATGCTTTTTTGGCTACAAAACAGCTGATCAGACACTCGTACTTTTTTCAGTAAGGTATGATACTGCACTTAAGATGAATGTTTTGAAACAACACAGCTGCTAAAGAATATTCCTACAGAATCCTTATAGAACTATTAAACTAACCTGAAACCACAAAGTATACAGCCATGTAAACGATAGGCGCTTCTATATAATGTGTCCATTAAGGTGCTCATTTCTCTATTGTCATTGTTGGGAGGGATTCCATTCCTTGTGTGATGTATCTGAAGGTTATCTCTGTGCTTGAACATTATCAATCTAATTTTCAAGTCACATACCTAACGAGTAATGTCTTTTCATCTGACATTCATATCACAATATCTAAAATCCTTTCAATACAGTATTTCTAAACACCCTGATATTGAGGCTGGACACCAAATACTTTAAATAGTACCTAATGAACAAAGTTTCTTAAATAGCATTAGAAGTTCCTGAGACTTGTGTGCTTAAGTCACTTGGTGGGGGATTTACTTCACTGAAGTTCAGTATTCTGAAAGTCGGGTATCTACTCAGAGATCGTTATCTAGGACTGCTCTGTAACCAAGAGAAACGCGTCTCCCCAAAGGGTGACCCGCCCCACCACTGCTGGGGTGACAACACTGGATGTAGTGAATTGCTCACTGGAGACACCACTCTTCCTTCACTGATTACAGGGATCCTTGAACTTGAGCTGGGCACAGCTTAAGTTACACGAGACAAATCCTACCCTCACACGCTTCACACCATCGCTGCCTGATGAGACCGATTGGGTTGGTTTGCTTGCTTCTTGATGATATGAACTCTGCAGTGTGCTGTGCCTGGTCAAAAGTTATCAGAGTTGTGTTACAGAGGACAGACTGTTCCTTTTAAGATTTTTTTTCTTCCTTCTTTGCATATAATAAGGATTATGGAGCACTCCCAGGTCTTCCTAGGGGAGGATTTTCTTTAAATACAAGAGAAGGCAATTTCCTTTCTCAATTGACAGTAATCTATCATTAACTAGCTTTATTTCAAGCTTTTTCTTCTTTTCTTTTTTTATCAATTCAGCAGATTGCAGTACTGTGAACCCCTCAGAGAGTGTGAGAATTACTCACCTTGTAACAAAGTCACAATTCAAATCTCTGCAGCGTATATTAAAAATAATAAATGAAGGCCTCAAAAGTTCTGTAGAAGGCCTCAGGTTTTCTCTGTGAATTGATTTTTGGCAATTGAAAAAAACCAAATACTTATGCATGCTATTATATAGATATAGTTTTTATATAGATGCATACATAAAACTAGCAACAAATGGAACATTTCGTAAGTATCCTGCTAGAAAATTAAAAGATATGAGCAGTTAACAATGGAAGCCAGAAAATCTGTCAGCAAATGCCCTTCTGTGAACAGCAAGGTAAGTCAATTAATCTTAAAGCAAAAACTTTACCAACATTTGTCTTTTCTCTGAATTAGGAACTTTCACATGAAGAGAGTCGTTTACATCAGGGCTGTACTAGGAAGCAGAGTTGCCTTATGTCAGACGTACATGCAGAGAGAGTGGCGGCGGTGCTTGTTTGGCCAGATCCATTGCTGGTGAAAACGAACGCAATCTCATAGACTTCAAGTCGAGCCACGCTCATTTATACCAGCCGAGAACCTGGCCCTGTATCAACACTGCAGACTTCTGCTGACCTGGCCAGGGCAGGAAGCTTTGCTTTCAGAATTACATACAGTTTTGATTTTCTGTTCTTAGAGGCTGTGACCATCTGCAGCTCCTACCGAAGTCAAACTTAGCAGCTTTGGAAAAAAGCAGACTTATTGCAGCAAATAAGAGACCTGCACAGTCGCATTTATGGCACTGCTAATACAAGAGAGGCAGAGGGAGCACCCACACCCCCAGTTTGTTGGGCTACGGCCAGAGGACTAAGTCTGCTCTTGCATAGTCTTGTGTGCACATAACATGGTTGTGGAATGGTACTTTGGCCTAATACTGCCATTCCAGCATATGTTCATGAGCCCATCTATTCCAATCAAATGCCTGGAAATTATTTTCTTCAGGTTCTTATTAGTTTAATTCTCCATAATGGTCACAACAGTCCTTAACTTATGTTTTCTAAACTTTACCTGATTTTTATATAATATTCAAGTGAAAGGTGTTGTGGAATTATGGGCATTCTACGCAGGGTTTATTAAAAAAAAAGCAAAGAAGATTGTTTGTGTTTTGAAATCTGAGAAGTATGTTTTAGCATATAGTATAACATACGTCCCTGGAAGTCATTGCTTAGCTGCTGACCCCTTTCATAATCTGGAGTAAAAAGTAAAGATTGAAATAGCAATCCGCCTTTTTACTCACAGTGCCAGGAAATGAACTGGTTGCAGCAAAGGAGACCAGACAGTGCTCTTGGATTGGCATGTAACACTTGTACAGTTGAGAAGAACTGGTGGTTTTTCCTCTTCCACAGACTCTGCTGGGCTACACACTTTGACAATATACATTACTGACGTCAGCCTTGACTTCAAATCCCCAGTAAGGGTAGGACTCCAGAGCTCCCCAGCATCCATACAGTGGCTTTTCTCCTTTTTGCCTATCATTTTACATACCAGCCAGCAAATCTCTTCCTCTTTCATGCTTTCTTCCCCCTGCCTCTTGCCCCTCCTCCATCAGATGAATTTGGCAGCATAAATTGAGACATGGAGCCAGGGTTTGGGCTCAGCTAGATTGCTGTAGCAGAATGGGAAATATGCAGATGAAAAAGTCGTAACAGGAAGTAATTTCCCTTTACTAGGGCATGAGCCTTCACGCTGCTGGCCTGGCTGGCTAGCTCCCATCTCCAAGCTATTAAAAAGCTCATGTCCCAAAGGCAGTAATTTGAATCAACTGAGAAAGTTCCCAGATAGACTAGTTTTCATCTCTAAGAGAGAAAACTTTCATTTGTCCTGTTTTGTTCCCCTAATAAGCTATAAATATTTATCTGTTGAGAACCAACAAATTCAACTTCTCCATAACCCATTTTCCTGTAAAATGAGGAAAAGGTAACCCCTACCAATCTAGTTCAATATGGCTTCTGTTTGTGCTAAACCTTCACTCAGAGAACTCAGACTCCGAAGCAGGACATCAGTGTGTACTGGCCCTTCCCAGTCTAGAAAGTAACAACAAACTCTCCAGTGAAAGCTTTTCCACAACTTCCCAGTCCCAGAGTCATGCAATTAACTAACTAGATTATCATTATCCTCTAAGATATATTACAGCTTTTAAAATGACTACTTGGAATGAAGACAAGCATGCCTGTTTGTCTGTTTTATCAGCACCCTCATAGCCATTGGTGCAGTACAGGCTTAACAAAACAAGTAAGTACAAGAAAACAAAAGACTTAAATGCCTCTAGTTTAGGAAACTAAGCCCTGTCCCATGTTTAACTCTCATAGAATGACATTTTTCTGAAATTAATGACTTCTCACTGTGTTAATTCTCATTAAATTTCATTTTCTGATTATAAATGTCCTGAAAATAGATTATTTAACTGCTTCAGAAAGAAGAAGAAAAAAAAAAAAATCAGCTGAAAGTCTGACTTTTAGCAATCCAATAAACTGCTGTGCATGCCAAAACTGAATATACATGCTTCATTTTCACATCCCAGTAACTGCACAGTGTACAGAAGCACGGGACTGTTGTGCCTGATCAGGGTTATTTGATGACCCTTCACAGCTGAAGTTAAAAGTCAGAGTTTATTAGCTGGGAGCAACCAGGCCCAGCTCACCTATGGCATCCCTAGCGTACACCGAACAGCCCACAGCTCAAGCACAGAACACTGGATCCAATTCTATTTGCCACAAAAGAGATCTAAAATGTAACCTCTTTAGAGGCCATTCTACTTTCAAGTTACATAGAGCTTTTTTTCCTCTCTGTAGTTTTAAAAATAAGATTTATGTTTAGGATTAAATAGCTCAAGTTATTGCATAGCTTAGTGAGAAAGTCGGTGCTGCCTCAGCTGTCCGAACAGCCAAGTGTTCGCAGTCACGGCACTCCTGGGTGAACGGAGGCTGAAGAGCGACTCTCATTTAATAAAGGTAAACCAGTAGATTTTAACCACTGTGGATCCATGGTCTAATTTTAAAGGATCTAGATCTGATTCTAAAGGCAACTAAGGAGAACAGAGCAAGTGCTTAAATTTGCCATATTTAAGGGGCTTAAATTTGTCATACAGAAGTCCGTACTTCCATAAGGAAATGTTTAAGGACCTGCAAACTAAAAAAAAACCCATTACTTTAAATAACGTGCTGTGGACCTGTGTTTCGTGAACAAGAAAATTCTCACCCAAGTTCAGCACTGAAATTCCATACTCCCAGGACACATGTGGTTACAAAATAAATATAAGATCCAAATGAATTATTGAAAATAAAAGTTCTGCTTGATGCAAACAGATCAAGCACAAAACAGTAAGAGGGAAAATAATAAAAGGATTCCAGGGAAAGAAAGTTCTGCAGAAGCTGAGGTGAACCTGAATACACTCAGACTAAACTCAGCTAAAGGCATCTGTCAGGAGCAGGTAGTATGGCCTCTGGGAACCACACAACTTAATTTAAAAACTTACACAAAGTGTTATAGCAAGTCTTTAAAGAGATAAATTCACAACAAGAAAAGATAGAAAGTAACATAGGCTAGCACCTCTGCAGTCATAATAGTATTCTTCAATATAAATAGTGAGGACATGTTTTATAA
>NW_009646608.1:2215040-2248520 GCF_000708025.1 Charadrius vociferus | reverse complement strand
TACGCACACTTTGAAGGATACAGTTTTAGTAGTATATCTTCTTCTGATACAGAAGAGGGGGTAACTGATTTAATGAATTTTTATATGGCTAACCACTTTCATGGCAAGGACTCTACTGGCATCCCAGTGTCAGTACGGAAGAAAGAAGGAAAGGTTAACTTGAACTAGCAGAGATTTCTCAGTATGAGAGTAATCCTCAGACAGAACAAAATGCTGAAGAACGACTGCTGGAAACGGCAGAAGTGTTATAACAAGTATTACACAGCTCCCATTTCAACCCCAAAATAGTATTTTCTTATCGTTTTCAGCTACCCCTACTCTGTCATTAGTCATTCTTTGAACGCTAAGTCTCACTGTTCCCTTGGGAATTTGGACCAAACAAGAAATGAACAAACCATGGACAAGGATACGCCCAACCAAAGTCTTTAAAAAGCCTGCTTATTGACTATAAAATACCGAAGGAGTATTGAAGATACATAGGTGGCACCAGCTAATTTTTATAAAGACTGACAAGTCCAAAAGCCTGCTCCACAGTGTTGCAGGATCTTTTCTGCTTCAGAAGAGGAGAGAATCACAGCGAGTCAAATAAAACCGCAGCTGATGACTCCTAAATAATGATGATCATTAGTAAGCTCATTGCCTTACTCAAAGGGAATCTGACAGTGACAAAACAATAAAAAGAAAGAAAACATATTCCTGGTCACATTACAGTCAGTTAAAAACCTGCCGTTACCTTCTGCCATTGATGGATTTTGCATCAGCCCTGAAGTATCTGAGTCATGTGGACATCATGCCCATTTCCTACAACTTACGCATATTTTTCAAGATTTAAAGCACTGTAGTCTCAAAGCCTTAACTCAGTGTGTAATGGTTTTAACATATATTTTACATCTTAATTTGTCATAATAATGTGGCTATAAGCTGCTGTCATTCGCTCCCTTTTTCTGACCTTGGAAGTAAAATGTTTAATCTCCATGGGACTTTCCTGGCGAGATATTTTAAATCAGTGCATATGTACATACTTCTCTATATGTTTTTTCAATTTTCCTAAAATATTCTCATATGTGCAGACATGATGACTAGACATGTTTCAGTGTTGCTTGAAACTTGATACAAGTGGGTAATTTAACCATGTAATTGAACAGTATTACAGAAACACAGGAGTTTCCTAGCAACAAAAGGCCTTGGACATCAAGATGGCAGCCAACAGCTAACATTGCAATTGCCTGACCTAACTTGAAAAGAAATTACACTAAAAAATGTCCTCCTTCCTCTCTCAGCAAAACTGATCTAAGATACATGGCTACAGGTCTGACCTTGAAGGGCTTTTCTTACACGATATGCCTTACTCATGTACAGGGTCACAAAATGTCGCATGAGAAAGGACATTTGGGTTTCTTTTGGGGTATTTTCCAGAAGTAAGAACAATCTTGGATTTGAAAAATGTCATACTCCTGTCCCAGCAAGTTTACCCCCATAGAAAATAAAAACCTTTTTAATGCAAAGTAGCTGAGCACAGCTTAGCTTGTCAAAGCAGATTTCCCACTTGTTAGAGCATTTCTGGGAGACTGGCCTGGTGTAAAGGTGGGACAAGTCCCATCAGCCTCAACACCAGTGCTGCTCTGCGCTACCAGCTCCAATGCCAGAGACTCCCATGCCTGAGAAAATAGGACACAGAGGGACAGAGCAAGATCATCTTCTCTCTTCTTTTCCTTTTCCTTATTTTTATTCATCTCTGGCTGCGGTATTTGGGAGGAGGGAAATCACAAGACTTTTAGTCCAAGTTCCTTGTTGCTGAAGCAAGTCAGTCAGCTGAGCTGTTATCTCAGAGGATTGAGGATAATCGTCCTCTTTATTAGTGCAGAGGGGAGGTGACATCTGAGATGAAGAGCTCCTGACCAGCCAGTCTCAGACAAAAGCCATCTCTTCCTGAGGGGGAAGCGTAAGCATGGAAGAAGCTACCAACTCACAAGGCTGCAGTACTCAACGTCATTTCTGTATTAGTTCCTGCCTGACAAAGCCTCCTGCCACAATCCAAAGAGCATTGAATCTAGACCCACAGCTCTGTGTGATCCTTCGAATAACAGCAAAGAGGATTTGGTGAGTACATGACTTCCTAGAGACTTGGGCCCTCTGGTTTGCATTCCCCACCGAGTCCCACATTTCACATCTGGCCTAGACAATTCCTTTAGCCTGTCCTTTGACAAGGGACAACAGCACTTCCCACTAATAATAAATACATACAAGCCCATTAACTTTCAGACAGTACAATGACATGGTCCAGAAGGTTACAATCAGGGGAGACGCCTGCCCCCGGAAGGATGCTAGGAGCTTTTAACTGCTGGTTAGAGTGGTTTTGACTTATGACCCCACCAACACAGGGGGGCTCAAGGCACAGAGGGCACTGGAAAAATTCCTTACACCCTTGCCATGTTCAGAGCTTCCTTCAGTTAAACAACAACATCAGTCTCTATTCCCAGTTACATCATGACTTCATTTTTCCATCTGAAGTAGCTAACTTGCTTCAAGAAAAATGTCAAAAATTGCCTGTTTTCTGAATGAAAACTGAAAAGCCTTGGACAGAGAAACAACCCCCTCCTAATACAAGGATGATGGTTGACTGGTATTTCACTAAAATAGCAACAGCTATTTGTGTGGAGTATGTATCTAACAAATATGTCGGTACAAAAATGCTGCCTTGCAAACACCATTCTTTTCAATGTTGCCTTTACAGCTTTGGAGGCGCTGGCTGCTTTCACAGCCAAGATTGCCACCGCTATGGAAAACAGGCTGCACATGCAAGCCAGCTGAAGTCATACAGACTGAAAAGGGCTAGGGCTGCTGCTGCTACCACTGTAAAAATGTTATTTGGAAACCATCTTCTCAGAGAGCTGTATAAGGAATCAAAAATCCAGGGTAGGGATGCAGGCTCGATGCTTTTCCATTTTTTAGCAATGACTAATACAAAAAAGCTCTTATCTCAAAATAAAACATTTCTGTCCCTTACAAAGGCATATAAGCAGGCAGGGCAGAATGGCCTTATATAGCTGGTCTAGTAATGTCCTCTTCACCACGGTATCTGAAGACCTTCTTGCATTGCACTCTTCATAACCTTAACCAATGTGGATGAGAAGTATGCCAAAGCCTTCCTCTTCCTCAGCTGGAAGGCAGAGGGACATCCCTTTTGATTTTATCAGAACAGTTGTGCGAGAACAACACAGAGACAAGTCCAAAAACAAAAAAGAAAATGAGAAGTAAAACACGTGAACACTCAATAAGCCAGGCCAGAAATAATTTTGTAATTAATCTAACAGAGATAAGTGACATGCAAGAAATACAAGCTCTTCAGTGTCTAAGTATATTGAAGCATGTTTTAGAAGCAGAACAACGAAGCCATTGCTTCTACAGATTTGTCCCTTATGTGCAACTGTTTGCTGTCTAACAAGGGTTGAGTTTGTAACTGCAGTTTTCTTCTAGGGAAGACATTGGGTCTCCCTATGATATCCAGCTGTCTATTGCATAATATTTGAAGGAATCCAATAATTCAAGAACTATAGGATGGTTTCTGTTACCAAACACCAACTAGTACGGGTAGAAAGGAATATTTCTATTTCCTTAAGATGCTTCACAGCATTAACTGCTTCAGATAGAAGGACAGTCAGCTCAATTAAGTATTGGTGTCTTGATGCTCAAGAGAAATACAGTTTTTCAACAGCACTACTTAAGTTTCACCTTAACTAGCAAAATATACCTGTCAATGCTTATGCCAAATCTTAAGATATATTCCCCAAAGTCCTTTTCTAAATGCTTTTTGCTAAGTGTTTTATCTACAATGCACCCCACTGCAAACTTCATGACAAGAGACCTTGTGAAAATGTTACTACTTCAGGGAATCAAACAAGATCTAGATTGCAGCAAAGTTTTCTTTATAGCTTTTTTCCCACATTAATTTTCTCTACGAGGTAAAAGCAGATTATGGCAGCACCAGACTTGTACTGTTTCTCTCCTTCAGTTGAATGTGACAGTATTTCATTGTGTCATAATATAATACCAGATCAGCTTCATATGTTTTTCTTAAACCAAAACGATTCTTCAAGTATAGCTGATATCAGATTTAGACAAACCTGAAGAACTTTAAATACTACAGAAAGCTTGTAGTCAAAGTTCTCATAACTCACCTCTCCTCTCCTTTTTTGGTGTGTCTCCTACAGAGTCCAATGAGAAAAGATTGCTTTCACTCAGAACACAGGAATTTTTAAAGAATTCTGCACCATTGGGAGAGCTCATTTCTCATTTACTATCAGAGCAAAACATCAGATACAGGCAAAAAAAGATTCTAGCTGAAGTTTTGATATTCTGATCTATGACCTCAGTTGTGACAATGAGAGGTAGAAAGCACATTTGAACATCTCTATACTTTGTAGATTCCTATCAAAAATGCTGACACAAAAGTTCATGAAAACAATAAGAAATTCCAAGTAAATCTATTGGAGGTGCTTCATCTCTTTGATACTTAACACATCTTTCTGCAGAAGCAAAATTGCTTACCTTTAAGAAAATGAACCTTCTCAAAATCTTGAAAATTAAGTAACCCCAATATAAATGCAAGCCTTGAAGGATCAATAGCTGTCCATTGAATAAAAAGTATGCTATGACAGGAGTCGTGGAGTAGTACGTGGGTTGATACAACGTGGCACGAAGAATCCTAAAAAAGAAAGGTCATTGTTATGGTGCAAGATTTCTTCTCTATGCTATTTACAACTATTTCTAATTTCACATTCCAAACTGATTAACTATTTCCACAAGATATTAAGAAGCTCTGCAAAGATGACAGATTAATTAACAACCCCTGTCTTAACTAGATTACGCATCTCCATTGAAATATAGACTTCAGAAGATGAGAAATTTGAGTCTTGCATGAAAGTATTCTAAATAAGGTTAGAAAAAATGCCATTCTTTTTAATCTTGAGCTCTGTGTGGTCTAGATACTATGCAACTTTGAGCTTGTCTATGCCTTTTTTTTTTTTTAATGCAAATTCTTTCTAATCTGAAATCCACACTCCAGAGAAAATCCTACAGGCTTTGCAACAGGGCTTTTTGTTAATTAACATATGTTTTGTCCATCTTGAGACTTCACTTCTATATTATTTGGGGCTTTTTGATTCCCTTTAATCTCATCACATTTTGCTTTCAAGCTCAAGAAACTCAGTGAAGCAAAATGATTGGAGATCACTTGTATGGTTAATCAAAAAATAACAAGAAAGTAAAAGACATCAGCATTTCTGAGAGAAAATACTACAGGAAATTAAAACCTTGTGTTGATCAATGTTCAGAACTATTAATTTAACCAGCTTGAATCTCTATGGGTTTGTCCACATGCAGGGAGGGGCACAGAGGCAAACTAGAGCAAGTCAATGAAACCGTGAATGTGAAACACATTAAACACTTTTTAAAAGCTAAACATGTTAGGCATTAAGCACACTAAGCACTCATGTGGATACTCCAAAGCATCTTAAGCCATAGCACTCCAAAGTCATGCAAGTACTTAGCAAGTTATGATTTGCATTGAATTCTTATATTAACTGGTTCACCTTAACTTTTCTGAGTGCTCCTCATATGAGTAAGTGAGGTGAGGTATTACTCAAGGACTAGGTAGCCAAAAGAAGGCACTACAAAAATTAGCTACAATCATATAGGAATTACACTGTACTCTGACTTTGCAACTACAGCAGGAGGGATGGAATGAAAGGGAAAATTATTTCTGCTAGTCAAGTAGCTCAATCCCCTTGAAAATGCAGGAGCTCACAGCATATAACCACAATTTATGAAAATAAGGTAAATAATACGTAAAAGTCTTTATTTAGGTTGAAATGGGAATGAAATAAAAGCCTGTGACTACGTTGAATATTACTTACCAGAAGGGGAACAGGATGATTCTTGTGATGAAGAATGCGATAGAAAAGATGATAAAGAGTATATTGCATGTTTTCTCCCAGTGAGCGTAATTAAACATTTTGGCTGCCTGCATTGAATAAAAACCATCAGACATATTACAAATATTCTCTGAAATAAGTTCCCTTCTGCATTTTCATAAACAAGGACTCATCTTCCACCTAAGCAGGAAGAAAATTTCCTCCCTGTTTGACATGTAAAGCAATCATTTTACTGATACCTAATAAAGCAGTATCAAAACAGATTCTTTGTTTATATTTCTCCTTTCATCTTAAAGGAAAGGACTCTGTATCAAAGGCCTAAAGAACAACTCTCTGATCAGAATATAAAAGTGTCATGAAAACACTAAGTGCTCTTGAAAACAGAGGTTCATCCCTCGTGGCTGTACCAGATTCAAAACAGGCTGAATCAAAGAGAAGCTGCTGGCCACATCTGCACGCTCAGAAGCGGCGGTGACCTCTTATACACAGACACTCTGCTGCATGTATGTTACTGACCCTACTCTGTTTCCTCCTTTTTGAGAGCCGGAGATGCTAGCATTGATCTCAATCCTGCTAATAATGATTATAATTACTTCTTCTCCCCTAGCTGAACTGTACAACTCTCCATGCTTCATTTCGGAATCGCCCTGGGCACTGTTGAATGAAACAGCTGTTCTCAAGTGTGAACAAAGCTTCAGGTGCCAAGCCTAGGTTTTAAACTGCAGTTTGATGATTTTTTTATTTTTTTTCCTCTTTGAGTGGCAGGAATGAATTAAGTAATTCTGGTACCCAACTTCAGTTTCTGTCTGAGTGCTGTCCTACCAGCTGTCAGTTCAACTGTTTGTAAGGCCACATAGTTAATTGGACCACAAAGCAGCTCAGAAGTAACCCAGCAAAAAACCCTGTATGTACACATTTAATCTGGACCAATCTCAACTGCATAACCCCACAATTAGTTGTTCCAATACAACAGATAGAGTACCAGGAGCAGAAATGAACAGTGACAGACAACAGCCTACAAGGGCTGCTTACACTGGCACTGCCACCAGAAGAGGTGATGAAGCCATGCTCTCTATTGAAGGAACCACAGTGTGCATTTGTCCTCCAAGAAACCCAACAACAAGTCTCTATGACCACAGTGCTGTGTGCAGACTAAGACACTTCTTAATCTTAAATACTTCTAAACATCTATATTTAGTTCAGGGAAGGGACTCCCCCTTCAGTCCAGTGGAAAAAACTTTTCTTCTGCCACTAGATACCCATGGTATCTTGTTCAGGGACAGGTTGAGCGTCTCCAGCCAGAAGCGTATAGCGTATAACATAGAGGTACCCCCTGGGTCAACACAGGGCTGTGAATGCTGACAAAATTAAGCCAGTTTGGAGAAGCAGCCAAAATTTTGGCAGCTAAATTTGCTTGAGAATTGGTATCATGACAAACTGTTCACAAGCTATCCAGATTGGTCGAATTTTAACAGTAAAACAAGAATAATCCAGGGAGGTAGCTGTATTTCCAGACCCTGTTCTGTACTGAAGAACTTCTCTTCTGCTCTTTTCTTATAACGGATTCTGTAACAGAGTATCAGCTTAAATAATCCAGAAGTTCTTTTTTATCTTACAATTTATGAATTTGTGAAGTCTTGTGTCTGTGGGGATAGGAAGGGATCGTATGAAACTTGTGGTAAAAAAAGATTAAAACATCACTGAACATAACCTGGGCAACAACCAAAAAAACCACACCCCCAAAACACCAACAAAACCCCCAAAGGAAACAAACAAAATCAGATGGAGGGCAGGGTTACCTCAAGCCAGAAATCTGCAGTATCGTGCACAAACATCACCAGTGTTCCAAGACGCACATAATTGCCACACCAAGAGCCACTCATCAACCCAATGGCTGCTAAGTGATGAACGACATGAGCCAGAAAATCCTGTGAAGGAGAGAAGAAAAAAGGTAGATCCAAGCAAGTACAGCCCTCGAGGCTGTCCATGTGGATGAAGTGACAAGCAAGACTTGTCACACAGAGAGATGCCCTGGCAGCCAGGAAAGCATGGATGCGTGCAGGTGTGCCAGGGACAGACTGATGCTGCCCTCATGTGGCTGCACCAAAATCCAGTATCAGGACAGTGCTTTTCCTTATAAACACGCTCACCCCCCCACCCCGAAACGGAGGTTCAAGCTACAAACAAGCGTGACCACTTGCCTTCCTTTTGTTGTCAATCCCCAGTGTAAATAAGAGAGACCAGTAAAAACTAATCTCAGCCATGTAGTACCAATACTGGGATGGCAGCAGAGTCTGTAATGAAGAAAACCACAGTTAACTCTGAGAATAGCAAAAAGTGAATGCCAAGTGAAATTACTTCTTTTTTTCCTTTCCTCACTTCTTTTGCTCCTCTGCTGAGTCTTGCTTAAAAAATTAAACTAAACTAAATCCCTGTTCTGGGCTTCATTAAGAAGGATGTTCTGGGAGCCAAATATTTTAACCTTTACTCAGACCAAACTCTCACTTTCTGCAGTTCCTCCCCCATCTCTGAATTTTAGCATGCTTTTTTTCCTATGTTTCTGTCAGAGAACTACACGCAGAGTGCTTCTGCATTTAATTACAAACAACTGCAAATAAATGAGGCCCTCCATTTTGGTGAACAATTAACATTTTTAACATTCACACATCCCATGACTAAAATATCAGCTATGTATGCTAAAATCCTATGCATCTACTTAGGGCTAGATGCTGAGCCTGGCTGCTCCCTTGTTCAATAAGTTTCCCAGGTGGCAGGAAGTAGATTTGGTTATCAGATCCCATGGGTAAGAAGCTAGGAAAACTCTGCTGGGAAGCAAGATTCCCTTTATTCTTGGCCCCTGAATTCCTTGGCAGGAATAAGAAGGCAGTGTGATGGGCTACAGATTTATAAAAACAGAAGGGGGCAGCACATAAGAACCTCTAGAAGGCGGGCAAGAGGGCATTTTGCTTGGAGTCATCTGTTATGGGACTGTTTGTTAGCAAAATATTTTAGGACGAGAGAGCTTCATGACCCTTGGGAAAAACCAGAGTATTGAGCAGAGATCCCCAGAGCAGGGACTCACATTATGCCAAACCAAATCACTGCAGAGCTCCCTCCACCCACATTACTGAGCAACAGGGCCCAGCAGGCACACAGCACTCGGGCTGCTCGGCACAACCCTCTGCATAATGCTATTCTGCAGTGCCTCAAAGTATCGTCAGGCCTGGTGCAAGCTTCGGGGTTCTGCACCGAAACCCGTAACACAGATAGCATCTACTGCGCGCAACTGGTAACCTGGAATGTGTGGAAATAAGAGTGGTCTGGCTGGAGGGCCGAGTTGCAGCACAGGCAGATCACGGAGAAGTCCTGCAACAGTCAGCAGGAGGTAGCAAAGAAGGGCAAAAAGGCTTTGGTGACACACCTCTCTAGGTGTGCCCGTTGGGAGGGAGAGTTCTGCGGATTACCCCTTCCAATGGGGAAATACCCGGAATGCCTCAAGGCCAACGGCGCAAGGCCAAAAAGCTCACCTGAAATGGATAGCCAACCCACGTCTGCCATATGTCGTAAAACCAAGGTTTCTGGGAAGACAGATGATTCAGAGACTGATCAGCTGAGCAACAATAAGTCATCTTAACTCAAAATCTTCAATACTTCACATTTCTCTAAGTGGTGCAGGCTAAGAGCCTACAGTCTTGATAACTGTTCCCCCACAATTTCTAAAAGGAATCTTACATCCCAGATTTATTATATTGGTCCCAGCTTTTTGGCTTCTTTTCAGGACACCTGAAACATTCCAGTTCATCATTTCATCATCCAAAGCAGTGGGCGTGTGTTTTATTACTGCAATTACTCAAGATATGTTGCCACAGTGATTAGATTTTGCTGTGTTTACCAGCCACAGACACCAGTGGTTCATGATGATAAACAGTGTTTGGGGAGAAGAGCCAGATGAATGTAGACATGCTGGGAACCGTTCTGCTGCTCAGGAGAAGCATTAATGACACCCCAGGCAGTGCTCACACAGTTACAAGCAGCACTCTCTCTGTTATTCCCAACTTCTGACTCAGCAGCAACACCTCAATAAATAGCCGTGAAATACACCATCGTTGTGACCCCCAAAAATGCTGCCATAAAAAGTTTATGGCCTTCTTTGAGAAAAACACAGCCATGTAATGCATTTGTAGGTATTAACAAGGCATATTGTAAAAAACACTTCTGTGACTTCTTAAAACTTTCCTTAAAAATAATGATTACTCATAAATTACTTTATCACTGAAGTTCAAATGATAATTTAAAAGTTAAGTAAAACCTCAATGCATATTGCAGCTTATCATCTAGACTGCACACGTCAAAGATCAGAACCCAAATAGCCACTGAAACCAGCAAGTCTTTCAGTGGGTTTCAAGAAAATCTAGAAATCAGTCCTTGCTTTGTTAAAAAGATAATATCAATCTTTCAAAAAAATTAACTTACATCATACAGAAATATAAATCCAGCAATGGAGGATATAAGATAGAATGAAAATCGCCAGCTGCAAAATTGAAATGAAAGAGTAAGAACAAAGCATTATATTTTTATAGACTGCAAATCATTGCATATCACAGACAATCTTCACATAAACATGCCCTCACACGCTACATTAAGGGTTGTCACATATTAACTATACCTGAATTATTAATATTTAAATATTTAAGCTTTGACTAATTGCTAAAGTAGGAAGTTAGTTTACATTATCTCAATACAGAGATCTTGATTGTGATTACAGCAGTAATTTTCCAGCCAGGCACGAGCTGATTAAGAGAACAGTCACAGCAAACGTAATAAATTCCCTAAAAATTAGTGTTTGATAACACCAACCTTTCCCGCTATATTAATCCCTCTAGAATATGCACACTGGACTAAAAACGTCTCACAGCTCCCTAACTCCAGAAGGTCTTTCAGCCACATGGCACATACTTTCCAACCTGTTCAAACACCGTGAACACCATGAGCACCAACAGTGACTTGTTTAAATTGCTGGAATAATTTCTTTTGATCTCTTAACAGTGACTGTTGAAAACAGGGGAGCCCTATGAAACTTTAGCAGCTGCTGGATTAGTTTATGTCTTGCTATGGAGGTCTGAATTAACCATAAACCTCAATCTTTGACTAGGTTTGCCAGCATTTGGTGTGATCTAAGGTTTTTGTGGCTTAAATGGATATCCGTCAAGGCAGATAAAACTTTCAGGTTTCCACCACCGAACTGGTAAGTCAGCAAATGGAAAAAAGTTCTTGTGTATCGGGCTGAACCGAAACTATGTTGTTGCTTTTATATGTCAGAGCAGGATGCTGTGATTTGGAGCCAGCAATCAACGTTGTAATGACTCTGGAGCCTGTGTGGGAGGTATTGTCCCTGGGACTGGGTGCGGCTGGAGACTCAGCCAGAGGATTCCCACTCCCACCTCTACAGGTGACGGAAAACTTCTTCCTTTCCACTCTTCTTGACAGGAACAAGCCTAACCTTTCCCAGAGCCGCTCTTCAAGATCAGAAGGAAAACACTGTGGGACTTCACATGGTGAGAAAAGTCATGATCACACAGACAGGCACACGGCCCCAAACCCCGTGAGAACATTTTATAGAACGAGAGGTATCCCAGAGGAGATCAGCAAACAGCCTCCAAGAAAACCTAAATTTGCTAAAAATGAGGAGAGTGCGCCTCAAGGAAAACTGTATACTAATGGACTGACAGATGTATAAAAGTGAGATTGTGGTCTTTGGCAAACATTAATGAAGTGCCATAGGAGAGAAAATGTGAGAACCTGTCTGGTAAAAGCAGCTGCTCCTTTCTGAGCCCTACATTATCTAGAGGCTGAAATCCCAGGTGAAAGAATGAGATGTTCAAAGACTGAGCCAGCATTTTACAAGAAAAACAAACAAACAAAAGATGAGGACACAGAATGGCAGAGGCTAGACAGGATAATATGTCTCACGCCTGCGGAAGAAGTCAAGGAAACAATTATAAAATTGCCACTTTATACACTGGTAATAAACAATCGTTTTACTTTTCGACTTTAAAGCATTTTTCCTCAGGTGATTTGAAAATAATACTTCAGACCATTCACTGCGGAGACAGAAAAATTCAAAGGTATGTGGTGGGAATTAGGAGAGCAAACGGAAAGGGAGAGTGGAAGCCACAATTAATACCTGGCTCAGAGTTAACCAAGAGACGCTATGACAAACACCACCATGGCATGGGACAGACATTTTACACAGATGCTGATTCTGCCCTCGCGCCTCCTGTTTCAAGCAAGGGAGGTGTGAGTAGTCCAGATCCAAAGCACAGAGCACCTATCGAGACTGTGCCATTAGTCCCCAGCCCTACAAGTATAAATCAAATGCACTTAGCAATAAACACTCAGTGCTTCAGATGAACTCATTATACACACAGGACTGCCAGAGCACTACCTCATTTTGCATTTAGCCAAGCTTCTTTATGAATTTGGTGAACAAAATCTAAAGTAAAACTCATCCAAATTCACCAACTTTGACCTAAGTGCCTTTTAAGCTCTGAACCTGGCCACCAGAGAAAGCTCCAAACAACAGCTATGCAGATGGATTTTCCTATTTTACTTCAGGAATCTTTTTCTTCAATTGAGTAAAACAAAAAAGAATTTAGTAGGTGAAGTTAAAGGCTGGTAAGTCTTTTAAGGCAGGGAAAGTTTCATGCAAGGGGCTTTCCAAACCCCGGTGTTGCTTAACTGGGAGCATTAATAGCTTAAGTATGGTTTAGATCTGGCTCATCAGATTTTCCCTGTGATTCAGTAAAATGATCCTGGAGATTGCAGGCTTTCAAGAATTTCATAATGCTCCTAACACCAACTATTAACGTGGAATAACTCTGTTCCTCATTTGTTGCCTTGAGAATTATATCCAATTAAATTCACTCACAAAGAGCAGAGCAAGGTTCACAAAATTGCACAAGAGAAATCTGTTTGCTTCATTCTCACTCAAGCTGCCAAGCAAGTTTTAATTTCAGTCTTTGGCTGTGTATTACTAGAGACGTGCATCCATGTGAGGTAGGTCTTTTATCAATAGCAGAAAATCTTATTGTCACTTGTAAAACAAAGTTAACTGATCCACAAAACAACAGCAGAAATAAACCATAGATATTGGTTTGCCAGGACAGTTTACTCAACTCAGTGAGGTTTCAGAGCGACACATCTATGTTTATCAACTGGATTTATGCCCAACAGAGGACATAATCAAATTATTATCATATTGATTCCCACTGAAAATAATCTTGACGAAGTACTCATGAGCTTTTTAGCTGTACTTTTAACCATCGTTCTTTAAGCTAATCTACACTAAAAGTAGTTACATATTATAATCATGTGAATTTTTGCCAATGTAATTATGCTAGTCAAAAATCCAAAGACACAGGATGTTAGGAAAGTGTTTTACCCTGGTACAGTTAATTTCAGTATCCAAAAGGGATGAGCTCTGTAAGTAAAGCCATGCCCATTTGGGGATTTGCAATTTGTATGGGATTTTGGTTTAGGCATACAGAAGTTCTCACACATTTGTGAAAAATCAGACTCTTGAATGCTTTTCCAGTTTTCAACTATATGCAGGAGGTTTTGAAACCTTTTACATATTCATTATTATCACTCAAAATTGCTTAATGGCCCACTCTTATCAGCATATTTGAGCTCATGTTTTGCACAGTACCTCACGTTCAAGCTGCAACACCTATCATTTAGTTTAGATGCCAAGATTCCTGTTCTTGAACTGACTTCTCTACATATAATAGCATCCCAAAATGACAGCATGGGTATATACACAAACAAGACTGAGTAAGCATTTTTATTCCTCTGTGATTACTGGCAGAGAGAAAAATATATTAATGTTCTCTGTATGTTTTCATTAAGCACTATGTAGCAGCAGCTAAGTCCATTATTACACAATGGAGAAAACAAAAATATTTTTGAGTTTTTTTTCTGGAGAAACTGCTAACCTAATCTTTCAAAGTCACACCATTTGGAGAAATGCTACTAGATCCTTTCAATTTGTTTGTGTATGCACAAACAAAACCCCTTGTCAGACAGACCCAGCTTGTTGGAATTGGGTCCCCCTTAAAGAGCACCTGAGGACCTCAATAATTTTTTTTTCAAAACAGTAAAATCCATAATAATCAAAAGCATTGTCTTTTCTTACAAAGCTTCCTGGAATTTCCGAAGCACTGTTGGGATCTCAAGGTTTCGCCGTCTCCTAAACCATTTTTCCACCAAACGGACTGTACAGTTGCACTTTTTGGCAAGGCCTTGAATCTCTGACTGCAATAAAAAAAAAAAATGGAACAGCGTTAGCAACAGGATGTGCTCCAATGTAATTTTCATTTATTTTGTGGTTCACAGATCACCTTCCCACTGTTGTAAGGTCTTCATTTAAAAATATTACTAATATTAACTATCTATGGGGGTTTACCTTGCAGGCTTCCTGGCTTAGTTTTTGAGTCACACTCACAGATTTTTGAGACACTAAATTATATAAATAAAGCGGGCGTGAAATATACAGATCCACAATCTGTGCTATAGTGTTCCTGGTGGCTTCTGATAGTTTCAAGGATGCAGCTTCTACTGCTAAGCAAGAGGCGTGGCTGGAGGGGAAAGTGCCCTGCATCAACACATGTGGACATTGTATCTAATAACTTACCTAATTATGATTAATTATTAGATTATATTTAAATTAGTCTCACAGGCGAGACATGGGCCTGGAATTAAGGCAACATGAGCTCTCTTCTCAAATCAAATGTCCTTCTGTGGTACAGGGCAAATCAGTTAATCTTACTGAGCAGAAACCAGACTGCCTTTTGACACCTAAAAATAAATTAGGACTACAGCATTGCCTAGAAATGCATCTAGTCATTCAAGTGCAACAGTCAGGTGTCCCTACTTTATGCGTGCTCTGAAGGTGAAGCAGCTCTGCTGCACAGCCATGCTAGCACGTGCTAAGCACAAGGCAGCGTGACTCTTGTATTTCTGGGTGCTCAGTGCCCCACACGAAGCAGCCTGTAGGTTTTTCCCCCTCTCCTCCAATCTGAAGCGCGGAAGCTGTGGGCTGACCTCCCCTGGGGCTGCTGCAAGAGCAGAGGTAGTGTTCCACTCATTCCTGGGGAAGCTCTTTCCCTGCAAGGCTAGTATGCAAATAGTGGGTGGCAGCAGCGATGCCTCCACCAAGGTAAGTCCAGTTCAGTTAGTCTCCTACCCTCAGGGAAAGCTCCGGTATGTGAGGAAAGGCATCTCAGCTGCCAGGGAGGGCAGGGGTGCAAACAGCCTCTGTGCTCAGCCCATCCTGCTGTCTGGAGAGCTCTCTACTTGCCAGGCAGGAATAATGACTTTGTTTTGACAGACAACGGAGGCTAGACATCCTCAATCACTAGCCAGGCCTCTGTACGCTTTCTCGGGCACGCTGGTCCCCAGGCCGGACACCTAAGGGAGGCAGCCTGAATCCTTCCCATGTACTGATGAGTATAAAAATTCTGTGCCTCCTTTCAGAGATTAGTTGTCAAACTGTAGTCATGCAGAAGGAAGGTATGAAACAGATCGGGATACCTGCCCTGATAGAGAAGAGCTTATATGTGAACATGAATACAACTATTCCTGATGATACCAGGCAAAAGACACAATAATAGAATAGCAGAGCTAAGGATAGAAAGCAAAGTTCCACATATCAATAATTATCAATATCCCCCATTACCAGAAAGGACATACTTCTTTTCAAAAACAGTGTAGGAACACTGCAATTGTTTGCTAACTGTAGCTAGATAAGCGAACTTTCTGACGCTGCATTCACAGCAAAGTACCTGTTTCCCATCAACAATCAAGTGGCCTCATTTTTTGGGATAGTAAACATTGGCTATTATTCTTCTTTTGTTCAATTTTAAAAACAAACAGCAAGATAACAGAGAGATTGCTTTTCTTTCTCACATAAGCCAGGATTAAGCATGCAGCAATATAACAGATCAAAAGGCTTCCATGCCAGCGTTCCAATATTATTGCTCGCAATAAATATGATACCACTTTCCAACAACAGATGTCAGCTGATGTTTTCTCCAGACAGAATGAGTTAAAGATGGAACACTGATCTTCACTGGAAATATTATTAACAGACTAACCTAGAACAGCATGCCAGAAAATTAAACATCTTAAACATATTTTCTGTTTTGGATGCCATATACCCTTGTCAGCAGAATAGCAACAAAACCCCAAATAAATTAAGTCATCTGTCAATCAGCTGGAACTCATCCCATGATGTCATTTTCAATAGCTGATTCAAACAGTAAGAGCTGGGATTTTCCAAAACCAAAACTAGTGTAGAAGAATGAGAATCCTTACTTGGGATGGATGTTTTGAGCACTCCCGGAAATAACTCTCTAAGACAGGATTAGGCTGTGGCTTCACACGTCTTACATTCTTTATACCTAAGGCTTTTGCTAGAGGTATAGCAACATATCTGAAAAGACATACCATGAAAAACTTTAAAAATACAACATAGTTACAAGACCTTAGCTTTTCTCATGCCAGGCTATGAAGAAAGTAAATCTAAAGCAATTTAATCTGCCATAGGATATGACCATGCACTGTGAGAGAAAGGAATCTCCCTCTAGCTAATCCCAGGAGAGAACCATAGCATATTAGCAGTTATGCAAAAAAGCAAACCCAAGGACTCAAGTTTTTGGTCCTGAAATGCTATAAAAATAAAGGAAAGATCCTGATTTTTGCACCCTTGTGTTTTTCAGAGGCATATTGGAGTTAAGCAGCAGTTAAGGGAGAGGGAAACAAGGACACATGTTCTCTCAATGTGAGCTGCTACTGGGATACTTTTTCCTAGTGGCAGATAGTCACTTAGCACATTGCTTCACAGGGCTACCACTGCTCAAGACACTGGATTCTGCTTGCGGCCTCTAGCTTGTGGCACACAGCAACTCCCCCAGAGACTGAAGGCTTCTCTTTCTCTTCCATTTTCCAATACAAATTGCTGCAGAGCACGCCAAATGCTTCATTCTTCTACTCGGATGGGCTTTTCTGAAAAAGCCCGCCCCTCACTCCTGCTGATATCAGCAATTGATTCCTTATTACTCATAGCAGCAGTCAGTTTTCCTCATTCATGGGCAGATTCACTGCAGGCCAGATGTGTGGGCTAATTATTCACACCAGCGATTTCCAATAGCAGCGCAGTGAGACACAGTTGGGCAAGCATTTACTCAGGAGACGCTGTGAATGGTTATAAACATACGACCCAAATTACTTTTCATGTCTAATATGAATGTTCTTATCTGGTTCTGTTTTAAGTCTGTGCAACGTATGACATTCCAAATTTCCTCATTCTATCCTGAAATAATTATAAAAACCTACTAATCCCATTCTTTAGAGCAAAAAAAAGAAAGTCAAGCAAAAATGCTCAAATAAATAAGTCAAAGTACTGCAAATCTTAATGTATTTGTGGCTTTCTTCTGTGGAGCCAACCTCTGCCTGTCCGACAAGATTCCAGCTGCAGAAGCAATCTCTCTTTCAGTGCCAAAGTGAGAAAAAAAAAAAAGGAATCAGCATTACTAGATCCGCATAAAACGTTCACATGAAACTTTGAGATCCCTCCAGTCTGCCTAGTTTTGCTGCAGCTGGACACCTGGGATCTATCAGCCTCACACAAATGTTCTGGTGGAGGACCAAACAAAAGGAGAGGTTTAGTATGGGGGACAAATACCTCTACCCAATCCACCAAAGGAGAAAAAGCACAAGGAAACCCAGATGGGTTTGTATTAATTGTATCTCTAGTGAAAGGAGATAATGAGAATTACCTCCTTTTGCTGTTCTAGAAATGCTAGATAGAAATATTTTCCATCTGGATTGGACCACAGCCACATGTTCCTAATAGTGAAAAATATTTCCCAATTTTTCACCTGCCATATTATCTGCACTAGATCTTTCTAGCAAACCACCAGCTAATCCTCCTTTATAAAAACATAAGAACATTGATCTAAAGATATCTTATTTTTCAAAAATTTTTAGCATTAATGAGGATTAATGTTAACATAAAATTGCATTTATGTTTCTTACCTTTCACTGAAGAATCGAATAATCAGCAATACGAAAGCATATGGTATTGTGGCATATAATTGATGTGGTTTTGGAAAGACAAGTCCATCACGGTCTACAAAATGTGCCCATGTGCAATTGATAGGCATCCAGATATTCTCCCACCAGAACCAGCTGTTGAGTGTCTTTAATATGTGCGCCATGCTAAGCAAATAAAGAGATAATTGAAAATTATTCCTGACGTATTAAAAAAGATGCAGGAAATAAAACATATTGCGTCTTGTTGCACAGAACAGTGATTCCCAGCTGGCAGGACACTTCCTAAAGATAAGGTACAAGCAAATAGCAGATGAGACTCAGGTCCCACAAGAACAAGCTGTCCTGGCCTACATGGGTTGCACTGGTAATGCAGGTCCAGAGGCACCCTACAGAGAACCTGCAGGCACTATAGAGATGCTCAGGTGTCCCCAGACTAAATCAACAGCAAACAGACCAGTGAGACGAAATCAGTCTTCTCAGGGGGAAAAAAAAAAAAAAAAAAAAAAAAAAGAAATAAATCAGTTACAGGCAGTTGAAAACCCTTTGGTTTAGAGCACGCAGGTGGAATCATGATCCAACAGAAGATAAAGTAATAGAGCTAAATTTTGAGCTGGTATAAACCAATGCAGGGCCTTTGAAATCTGCAGGGGCAGGGGGATAATCTGCTGTCTCATTTCAGTCACTCACACTTGATTGCTTAGTACCTGGTCAAGTCTTTTGCAATAAGCATTTATAATCTATCAGAACAATACACAAAAGATACTAAAGAAAACTGATCTTCCCCAGGCTGCCTTTGTAAATTAAATATAAGTGGTTGGAAGGGTGGCAAAGAAATGAGAAAGTCCAGGGTGTGACTCAGTCCCGTAATAGTGAAGACATTTCACTGTTGAGTTACTGCAGCTTAATATGCTAACGGCAACATATACCCTGATCCTGATTTTGCAAACACCAGTGCACAGCAAGCTTTTTGGGGGACTTGGAGGAAATACTATGATTTAACTGTGCCCAAATCCTAGATCAGAACAAAATGTCTAAAATCAGTTCTTGAAGGGAAAAAAAAAAATTCACTTAAACCAAAACATTTCGTTCTTGTAAAAGTCTCATTTTTAACCTTTGCATTCTACATTATATATTTAGAAGTTTCTGTTATCCCTCATTTAGTTGTAAGGACTTTACAGTACAAATGTGTTATATATCCTATAAAAATATTATAAAATTCAATAAAAATAGAAGTTACTATAATGTTTTCCATAAGGTTGAAATAAGTAATTTTTCTATAATTTCTAGGAGTAATAAATTTAAATAACTTTTTCCACACTGAAATTTCCTGTAAACCAGGAAAAAAAAATACAGGGAAATAATCAGTTTCACTGAACCATAGTTTCAATAAAGAAACAGTTGAGCTGGAAGAATTTAAAACAAGTCTCCTCATAGCGTTAGACATCCCATCAGAAGATCTCACAGTGATGTATTTGTATAGGATCAAGTGAGAAGATCAAATCATGCTGAGGACATCCCATCAGAAGATCTCACAGCAATGTATTTGTATAGGATCAAGCGAGAAGATCAAATCACGCTGAGGAGAGACAGTAATTCAGGCCCTTTCATGTTCCTCCATATCTGAGCAGGGGCCACACGACTTTAGTTTTGCACGCAGCCACACGTAGCTTCCGCCCATGCAGGATCAGCACACCCAGCTTAGTGCACTCAAACTGGGTTCCCAGATTCGGACATGGCTGGCTCTGAAGCCCACTTTAATCAACAGCTAATGAACAATTACCATGATCCACACTGGGCTGTTTCCACTAAGCCAAAGCTTTGCAGCAGGTTTGTGCAACAGTAACTCGTATCCATCAAACGGAGCCGGGTTAACAGACGATGTGAATCAATTTACTGGCCAAGCACAGTAGTCAGTATTAAAATATTAATAACCCAGCCATTTAATCTTTTTAAATGCCAAAAGGGGACAGTAAAAACCTACTGAATGAATTGTGTGTGTGTAAGCAAAAATAAAAGAGGAAGAAATCACAATTGTTCCTGCACTAAGACTTTATATGCCAAGTTTCAGCCTAGAGCAGTTTTTTACTGCTGAATTATAAACTCCTGGAAGTAGGGATTTATAATGGGGCTGCTAACAGACCCTTAACTACAGCTAGCAGGCGCCATGATAATGAAGCAGGGCTTTGAAACATGACATTTTAGGTCAGAAAAACGGCTTGCAGCCGAACTGCCCTAGAAGACTGGGGAGAAACTCATTACACCATTCTGTTTCCTAATATATATGTATTTTTAAACTAGACTGTGCATTGCAAACTGTCAAACTGTAACTGTAATAAAAACAGGCCAGTCTATTATATCACAGTGGAAAGAGCACTAACAGTCGGACTATGGCGAGATGGGTTGTGACTAAATATGCACCCAGGACACTCAAATCCTAGAAAAGCACAGTAGTGCATATTTTCATATTGGATTCTTGGAATGTCACTAATTCATGTTTTCCTTCCACACATGAATGCCTTATCGTATGACTACCTTTTAAAGTCTTAAGCTAATTAATACATCTCTATTAAACTAAGCTCATAAGCATATGCTTAATCTTAAAATTTAAGGGAATTCTGAGATTTGGGGTCTCATCCAGAGTCGATAGATTTCAATAGAAAAGCCTTCCTCATAAAAAGGTGGGTTCTCTGAAACTCCTTGTTTAATCCCCTGTGTTTCTATGAAATCTTTCCTGGCACACAGGGGATTAAACTATCGTCCAAGTAATTCTTAGAAAACTGTTGATGAGATTCCACGTTGGTCTGCAGCCTATTCTTATGTTTCATTACCTTTAAATTAGATGTTCACCCTACATTCAACCTATGTTTTTACTGCAGCAAATCAGGTGTTCCCTGGGCAATCTTGGAGATTTCCATCTTCCTAATAGCAGCTGTTTAAGTAGTTGGGCTGTTTTCCTGTCTCACTTCAGCTTCAGTTCTTATCATGAGGTTCCTGGAGCACCTGGAAGGTGAGGAAGTTCTTCCAAACACACCTCGGCAGCAATGACCTGAGCATTTTACAGTCTCTCTTTCTGCCCTTCTTGCTCTTAAGTAGCTGACAGCTGTAGCTGTGTGATTAAGTATTTTTATCCTTCCTCAAATCATGGAGATTCTGAAACATATAGGAACTCCATCAATACTATTTTGTTGCATACATCATATACGAGCAAGGTTCTCTTCTCCTGTACTACAAACAAGCTGTGGCCCTTTCAGCTCCCTGATAAACCCACACATACTTTGTATGTTCTTCTGTATGAAAAGGTAGCTGATACCTGACAGAAGTCTCCATCTCAGGAAGCACCTCTCAAGGCAAACTAACTGGGAATAACTCAGCGCTAGCTTTCTCCACAAGCACATACTTGCTACTTCCTGGAATTAAAATAGGTATTAGAACTCAATTACACTTTTAAAGATGAACCCATCTACTATCCCATCCCCTCTGCAAAAAGATTCTTCCAATGCTCCCACAGCATCACTGATACAAATAATCCAGCTCTATGGTTTACTCACCACATCTACAGCAACCACTGTCCCAAATGCTAATCCCCATTATAAGCTTTCTCCACATTATGACTTGACCACTTGATTCTAAATTATTTACTTTGAATCCTTTTGACTCTAAACAATGGCCGTGTAAATCATGAAAGAAGAGGCCAGAGGATGGAGAAAAGGAGGCAGATAGAAAGCACACAGGTCACTTGTCTCTAGCAAGGTTTGTCTGTCAGAAAAAACATAGCTGCCATTTGCTACTCTCTCCTCCTTCCGATTGCCGGCTGCCTGGCACAATTCTGCCAGAGTGACTTCTCAGAACCCTTAATCCCACACCCACGTCAATTCACCAGGCAGAGACTGCATGGCCAGAGAGACCAAACTCTGCTTTCACACCATATCAGGTTAAAAGTACCTTGCCAGTGCCACAGGAAAAACAGTTTCCCATTATTCTTTGCATACCACTTCTTCTGGAAAAAAGTTTTTGTCTCCATAAGGGCTCTCGTTCTGGCATATTGCACGTAGACCAACCTCAAGCACTTGCATGTATTTTAAATGATGTTGTCTATACTGTTTGTTTTGGTTTTAACCAAAAGATTTTTGGCAGCTTGTTAAATCCTAACACGTTAGGAAGGCCAGTAAACCTTTGGCCATACAATCTTACACTGAGAACACCTCTCCTGAGTGCCCATAATGCGAGTGGAAAAGGGAAGGCATCCACCACAGGTCCTCTTAATGAAGGGACTAATAAATAAGTCAAAGTCTTTCAGCTGTCCCTTCTGCCACCCAGGGGCTATGAGCAGCGATGATGAGGTAGACAGGCATTTCCTCATATAGCACCTGAAATCTGGGTGGGAAACAGGAGAACCAGTTTCTTATCACTTGGTTGCACAGTGTGTTTTGCAACAGGCTCATTTTACGAGAAATTTTTGCTGCCGAGAAGCACTACGACTGCAGTCCTTGGGACCCAGATTTGTTACCCTAGTATATCAGCGGAAAACTAGAGTACACTTAGCTTTGTCAGGAGCTTGTTACTACATAAAGGCATGTGTTCCAGTGTAACCGCAAGTGGTGGCAACCAGTTCCAGTGCTGGGATCAGACTGTAGATAACTGGATTTCAAAGGCAGCTGATCTTATTAGTTTGCTTAACTGTCACAAGTTGTTATCCTCCCCCCACACACACTGCTTCCAAAGAATGGGCAGCAGATGCAAAGGCCCAGCTTGCCCTGATTTGGGACCAGCTCTAACAAGAAACTTGAAAGCCTACCCAGCCTGAACCTTCTATTGCTGAGAGTGCTGAGCTCAGAGCTTTTTTCCTTACTGCTTATAACAGCACCAAGCAAGCAGCAAAATGTGTCGAGTGAGAAATGACAACAGCCGAGTGACCCATATTCTGCCCAACCTAGGGTGAAAAACCCCTGCTTCTTCCCAGATTCCTATCCATAGCCCAGCAGCGCCGGTATTATTTTCACTGACAAAACTAGAATCATTGCCCTTGCTCGAGAAGTCAGCCTAACAATAACATAAAGGTATTTTAGAAAAATGGAAATTTCCCTTGCATCTTGGAAGTTAAACACTCCAAATAAAGAAATCTAATCACCTCCTTGCTACGGAAGGATCTCCTCTGTAGGCTAATCTAGTTTTAAATGGGCTAGTGCAAAACAAGAAAATCAGGAATGATTACTTCAGGAGCTACATCCTTTATAATTAAAAGAAAGCCTACACAGTTGGGAAGTACCAATGCAAAGTTTCTTTCAAAGCTCTGTTCCTTGGATCCTTGACATATTCAGTTAAAAAAAAGTAATCTGATGTTTGCAATGCTGTTAAGCAAAAAAAGGGCAAATTTTGGTTTGAGAAAAGCTACATGGCTACATTTTGAAAAACAAATTCAGGAGCTGCTTTGAAGTGGAATTTTGGGCTGCTGCAGTCTGGGGAATGAATAAAAAGAAAGAGAGCCAAAGCTTTGATTGTGTTCTCTGAGCAAAAGCTCTCGCTTGCAAAAACTGAATTTCCAAAACCAGGATGAAGAGAAGGCAATATCCAGGTTTGAAGGATGTGTTGAGAGGGTTTCTTATCCTTATTTACTGGATAAATCAGAAAACCTAAAATTCACTAACAAAAACATGCAAGTGAAAGAAACCTTAATATCTCTAAGCATCTTATTAGATTATCTACTCAGCATGACCCTGGAGGTGTAACAGGAAAAGAATGAAATCAGCAAAAAGCAAGAATAACATAATTCTCCTATTTCTCTCATCATTTGGTAGAACTGGTAAAGCTTGTGCAACGGCTGTTGGGAAAAGCCAAGTCTCCCAGATATCAAAAGAGATAGCAAAGCTGTTCCAGGCTGTTAATCATCAACATTAAACCACTTTGGTTAAAAAGAGTAAATAAAGATCAGATCCACCATATCACAGGTGGTTTTGGTTTTGCTTAAGACTAAACAATACATGCAACAGTTAACACACATTTCAGCAGCAGATTTGTGTCCTGCTAAAAATAGCTAGTATGCTGTTTAAAGAATCCCAACTGCAATCATCACCATGAAACAGGTGAAAAAATAGGGGACCTGCATTTTGTTGCTAACAGTTGTGCAACCTTTTTCCATATTGAGGATAGCAGAAGCACTACCTAAGACATACCTTTAAAAAAAATCCCAGCAGCACAGAAAAGTGAGTTTTAACAAAAATAAAAAAAAACCCACAGAAGTACAAACAATAACTTGTTAGTAGTTTAGTATTCGTGCAAGTCTCAACAGTTGATACTGTGCCATACACCCTTTGAAATGTACAACAGCTGCTTTATACATCTTCTGGACATACTTGCGACTTGCAAGTTTGAGAAATCGCAGGATGCAATGCTAGATTAGCTTGTCCACTGATAATTTTTTTTAGCATAAAAAAATTATTAGTCCCTAAGGCAGCAAGAGCAACCCTGACCTCCACTGTATTTTTCCACACAAACACCTTCATTCAGGCATCAGTTCGAGTTGTGGGTATCTGCCAGTTGAAGACATTGCTTAATCTTGCTTCTTGGCAGTGTCTTTTGCATTTGATGGAACAGTGTTTTGCACCTGATTGGCATAAAAGGTTTGAACTATGGTTTGTGGAGGAAAGAACTGAATGAAGGATATCAGGTTGATGCTATCATCTTTTTGCATCGTCTTTTTTCATCTCATTTGTCCAAATGTGAAAACATGATTCCAGTTAAATTCCACACAACCTGAGCCACAGCAAGAATATCTTACCAACCGAGCATATCTTATACAACCAGTGGCAGCACAGAATAAAAGAGCTGTTGGACTGAGAGGTTATTATGAAACACTGAAATACTTCATACACACAAAACATCTGAACTGAGATTGCCATGAGACCACCTACTTGAAATTTACTCATCTTGTACAAAACTGCCTAGTTATAGCACAATTAGAATATTTTACATCTTTTACTATTCTATCACATTACCTTGCAACTTGGTTACTATATTGTATCAGACAGTTTGAATAAATCTCAATTAAGGTGGCAAGTGAGTTTTATTCTATTTTTCCCTGTTTTTTTGAAAGAGAACCAGAACTCTTTGAAAGAACTAATTTTCTGGGGGAAAGTTACCATGTTCTCTCTACTTAAAGGTAAATTATTTTTGACCACCTAAAATGGTTTTACCAGACTGTAGGCAGCTGAGGAAAGTGAAATACAGTTCTCACTCTGTACATGTATAGTGCAAACTAGGTCTGCTTTTAAGCTTTAAAAATCCATAATATTGATAGTGTTGGATAAAAAGCTATGAAATAACTCATATCTGCAATAATTTTGAGGTAAAAAACCAGTTCTTTGGGGAAAGAAAAAAAAAAGTGCCCTATCTAAACTACAGGTTCTTAAAGGATGTTTAATTCCTATAAACTTTGGACAGACCTAGAGGGACACCATCAGCTACTTCAAGAACTTGTTAGTAATGCTTGTCAAAATGTAAAGAAAAAAAATAATCTTTAAGTATGACAGTTTTCTTCAAACTATTACTATTGCAGAAAGATGCCAAAATGATTGGGTTTTGTAGCTTACCAAAATTTTATTTGAAATAAAAATCTGAAGCCTAAGTGCAAATGCTAAGTTATATGATGGAGTTTTTACCAGAAGTGTGAGCCTTCTTGGTCACTTATTTAAGGTAAGGGTTAAGGGCAGAGAAGAACAGAGCAGCATATGGGTACACAGTGGCCAGGATAAGCATGTTAAGAAGTACAACAGTACCACAAAACATGCAAAGAGAGCAGAGTAGTAAGGAACCAGAGAAAGGACCTGAGGGTGCAGAGGCAAAGGTTGTTGGCTTCTCCACCTGCACAGTGGATGACTCAAGGTTTTAAATTAGCCCTTGAGAGCTAGGGAAAGGGACAGGGCTGGTGCATTCACCTTCTGGAAAACTGTCCTATTTGCAGCTTCCTGAAACAGCGTCTTCAGCTATCATGTACACATAGGGGCCCGAACTTGTACATTGACTTTAATGATCTCTACACCACCCTGAACCAGTGGTTACACCAAGTCGGTTGCGCTCCACTGTTCTCAGTTCTCCTCCTGTTGGTTATTCCCTCCTTTGCAGTTTAACCTGCCCAGACATTCACCACCCACAAAGCCAACTAAAGGAGGAGCCAGAACGTAACTGGTATTTCATTATTTCAGCCACTGTTTGGCATCTTTTTCATGTCCTAACAAATGCAAGAGAGATCTTCATCTAAAGGTGTACCAGCATAGCCTCTTCATCAACAGTGACACCTCAGCTGAAGATCTGACCCAAGCTAGGAAGCCAGCTAAAAATAAGTATACCTTACAAAAAGTAAGAGGAAAAAATGAATGGGGTTCCTCCATCTGAATGTTAGAGAATTACTATGAAAGAACCCTTTCTGGCAGCTAGTTTAAATGTGTTATTTATAGCACTAGCTTCTTCAGATCTTCAACAGGTAAGTCTTATAAAAACCTCTGTTAAACTGAATTTCTTACAGAACATTTTTTTCTTAGCATTTTACAGAAGGAAAATTAGAATTAGCTTTTTCAAGCAACTTAAATTCAAGGGAGTTTAATGCAATCATTGACATCCTTAGCTCACATTATTTTTCCCTTTAATAAATTTTCCTCCCTTCCAGTTCAGAAAGAAGTGCTCTTATAAACACTTAATAGAGTAACGATACAAGAAGTAGAAAGGCAAAAGTACTACTGTCACATGTACTACTTTTCTCTAAAATAAAAAGCGGTTCTCACAGGTTGGGATACTAGTAGCAACATATAAAGTCTCATTAACACCTATTCCACTCTTTATCCAAAGACTATCATATGACTTACTCTAATTTTCCCTTATCAAACAGACAATGTTAGAGACGAGCTCATGCTAACGACTCAGACCATAATCCGATGTAGGGAGGCAAGAAAACCAACAACTCACAAACACCAGAACAGAAAAAAAAAGGAAAGAAAATGCAATTCCTACCTTTATGATGTTGCAGCCAAAGAGAACATAAGCACATTAGCAGGGAAGAGGCATTACGCTCACTACTTTGACAAAGGTAAACACGCCCAATCTACAGAACCCTTTCAAATTCTTCAGAGACCCACCCAGCAAAGCTGCACTTCAAGATTTCTGACTGAAGGCAATCCTGATGTCATACGTATCCACTCGGTGAAACTCGGGAGTAGTAACGCCAAGTGCCTTCCCCTGTGCTTGTTTCAACATAGTAGATGAAGAAATGTTTGAAGTCACATGGTATTTTCTTGTACGAGGAGAGTTCGTCTCGACGTATATTGCTCTATACATGCACAGGAGGATGCCACACCTGCTGATTGTGCAGAAAAGGAAACCCCAAATGCATCACTTTGCAGTGGTTTTTAGATGCATTATTAGATGAAGTATGGGTTTTCAAATAAAGCTAGAGAAAGGTTTCTGCTCCTACTGACCTGTCTCAGGAATACTTCCAGCTTCAATCTACTAAGAGTTTTACAGAGAGTTCCAGTTCCTCAGAAGATATAAAGTATAATTTTTGAAATTCCTAAAGCAGAGGGATACATACACTGAGTGTATATTTGGTTAGAGATACCATACAAACATGGAAATTTTACTTAACCCTATGTGATTTTTTTTTTTTTTTAATGAATTCCATGACTAAGGAATAAAGCTGAAAGTCACTCCTTACCAGCTCCCCCTAGTCTCAAGTAATAACAGCATTCAGAAGTGTTGACATTACTTAGCATTCTGGTGGACAGGACACCAGACAGGATGGTGTCTACGTAAATAACACTGGAGAGGTTCCCCCTACCCAAGCCTTCATTTCCACAACTCCTTTTGACTATATTGAAACTTTCATCATAATCCGTAAGACTGCAATAAAAGAAGATGTGACCCAGACAATAATTGGATCCCGTTCCTTTATTTCGCTCCAGAAACAAGTTTGGTTTTGTTTTGTTCATAAAGCTGGTTTTGGGTGTTGGGTTGTTGGGTTTTTTTAGCTATTATATTTTGCAGCTATTGCAACTCTTCAGTCCTTCCATAAAACTGGGAGCGGTATTCAACAAACTAATGCACCAGTGAAATATTAAACATGAAGGATTATTTCAGAAAGGTAGTATTATGGCTTTGTTGTTGCTTTAAATTATCTCGACACTTTCCCACATCTGAACCACTAGTATGAACCAGGCAGAACACTCAGGAACACTTTGCCAATTAGGAAAGCCTACAGCAAGCCGATTCATCTATCACTTGGCCAATGCTGTGCCAGTAATGGTAACTGGCAGAAACACCTCTTTCTTATGCCTTAATCCTCTGTTACACTAAATTGCAAAACCCATGCTTGTTTGACTGGAGCAAATGTGGGGCTGCTACAAATAGCAAAATAGGAAAAAGCATTTTTACATACTTTTTGAGGAGCATTTGTTAGGTAGCACCACCTACGCAGAACTTTATTACAAGATTAAAGATATTGCATGGTAAATAACAAGCTAACCATACCCTCTTGATCAAAGCTGCCCACTGACCTTTCAATTATCACTGCACTTTCATAGTACTTATCTTTCAGGTATCTTAAATTTGAATGCTGCAAAAAAGAAAACCAAACAAAAAAAACCCACCTTAGTCTGCACGTCTCACTAAGAAAAGAAAAAACTAAAAATCTAAGTGTTACCACTCCTTACTTGCAGCATAGCACCTACTCAATCATATGACAATTAAATATAACTAGATAATATAGGCATGTATTTGACCCAAATAATTATTTCACATATCACTGGAAATTATGTATGTTTTCAGTGAAAAAATAAAAATCAGAACAAACCAAGAAAATTCTCAAAATTTCTTTCTTTCTGTTTTCCAACCAGTTAAATATGTGTATTAAATTACAGCGAATCCACACATTTTTAAAGTATTGTTTCCGAACTTGGTTCCTGTGAATTTTAACAAGAAAACTTGTTACTTTGAGATTCTGGGCCTTAATAACAAGAAGGAAGAAGACAATTGGATAAAAAAGGGATGTCCGTAGTAATACCGGAAGGATAAAGACAGCAGAGAGAAGTGAAGGAACACTAACACACTCTACTGCTGACCCAAGCTGCCATCGCTTCACTAAAATGCAGAGAATATGATCATTAATGGCCTTCAAATCTGCCTGGAAAAAGGCTCCAGGAAGAGACGTTGGCATTACCTGGGGACTGCTTTCTAACCAATTTCTCTTGCACACTTAACAATTGAGGGATATAAATACCACAATTAGGCTCTCTCTTTCAAGTTGTTACAAACTCTTGGCTGTATTTCATTTAAATACTGATCATACAGTGTATCAATAAGCCTCTAGGACAGCAATTAAGAACGCTCTCATATCCAGAGGCACAGAGATGTACGTGTGATTCAGTGAAGAACTCTTCTCATTACAGTTTGGCCAGCATTCTTCATGCAAATTCCTAGTCTGTTTTGTCTTTCAGTTATCATTGGTGAGAAGATTTTTTTTTTCTTTCCTTTTGATTTAGCATCACCTTGTCCATACTTATCAAATTCACCTTTCTAATAACCAGAAACATTATAGCAAATCATAATACACCTGCTTATCTATGTAAGGTACTTTTACTAAGTATGTTCTAATATGTTTGACCAAGTAAGTTTAGCAAGAAGAGTAACTTTGGTTGCTTATATTTATAGTAAACAGTGGTCAAAACTTGTGTGCTACTCTCAAAAACTTAGTAAGAACAGCTGTATCTAAGGTTTGACTTCTACAGTTCACCCTTTCCACTCCAAATGCAACACTGCTAATTCATTCAAATAATACTCCCATGTGCTATTACTATCTTGAGATGCAGAAGACATATTTAACAATTAGTCCAACCAATCCCTTCAGAGAGTTTTTTTAATTCCTTTTCAACAGTCCAAATAATATAGGATTAAAAAAAGATGCCTTCTTGATCCTTGGAGCTGGAAGCACTGGTTTGGCAGCCATGTAAAAGTAAACCTCAACAACTTGTAACACTTGCACACAAAGACAACTCTGAAAACGTGGTTTGATTACATTACTAGAAGACTCTAAGAGCATCAATCTTCATCCATCCAGAGAACACAAGCGCAAAATTTGAGCAATTGCGTGGTGAACACAAAAGGCAATCCCTTTGATGCTTCACAGCCAGCAATTCCCCCCTCTGCAGGAGCTCTGATTGAAAATTACAGAAGACACTGGCATCATACCTGTGAATATTTTTAGCTTAGGTGAAGAAACACTCCTTTAGAGGAACCAATATTTGTTTGAAGATGACCAAGTTCTAGATTCTTCTCTGAGGAGATAAGTAATTAAAATAATAATTGGTTGAGTTTTATATTTGCTGCAAAATAGGCCTCTGCCTAATTCTCACAGCAGCTGTAGTGGCTTCAGCAGAAAGAGAACACCATTTCAGACATGATTTTCTTGAAGAATATAAATACTACTACGGAAGCCAAGTACTGGAGGTAACTTTCCAGAAAGCATTAATTTCTGTTTCAGTTAAATCCCTACATGAAATAGCTATAAGAAGTCTGTAGTAACAAGTAGCTGAAGAAGTCTGTAGTAACAAAGTTACTCTAAGAATAAAATTTGACAAACTCCAAAAAGATTACATTTGAAGCTAACAAGCAAAGGACAAACATTGTGAATGTAGAAACAAACACACAGCATTTTGTCATTTGACAGCAAATCTTTTTACTTAATCAGTACGTGCTGTTTTGTAAAACAGGCATCAAAATCTTATCCATTGTTTTCCATGTAGCTATTATTACTTCCTTCAAAGTAGCTATGGACATTTGGAAGCTCTTTGAAGGTCCACAGAAAATCTTTCAGGTTTCAGATCCCTAGCAACAACGATGAGATGGGGCAGATTCTCAGACAACTACAATTAGCAGCTAGAACTCCTGATAGTTTCAGGATACGTCCACGCAAACCTTCCCTACAACCTTTTAAAGGAAGCCAACATTCAGCAGTGCAATTACTTTTGAGGTTGTGTGCACTACTTTTTTGAACATTTCACAATTTTTTCAAATCTTCCCCCTACTGACTTTCAAGACTCATGTTTTGCAGCACAGGTGAGCAGGAACCAGAAATAACCAAGGATATTGTAATTCTTCATGCAAGCTTTTTCCCCAAAAATATATTGTTGCATTCCTTCCTTCCTTGCTGTATGTAAACCAGCAGCAAGCCGGCTTGTCTATTAAAGAGTATCTCTGCCAGTTATCAGCAATAAACTCATTTGCACAACATTTTAGAAGACAATGACTTGGAAAAGCTTAAATCCCTGAGATGTTACTCAACCAATTCCAGGTCCATGCCTGCTGTTGAGCTAGTGATAATGAAAGACTGCCTGTCACCCATCCTGACACACACAATTGGCTTCTAAGATTTCAGAGTGAATCAGGTAGCCTAGAAGAGTTGCACAAAATACAACAAGAATTTAAAAATTCATTTGGACAACTCTTTAAGGGAAAATACACAGAAGTAAAATTGTAATGACCACAGTATATTCACTCCTACTGATACTGAAAGGCTGTGATAAATACTTGATACTGACTTCACACACCATCCCACACTGACTTTGGAAAAAGCACAAACAACGCTTATCCTGCAGTGATAAACCCAGGAACCAAGGCTCCTTATTCCAAGCTTTGCAAGAGCATCATAAGTATAAAAATTCTCAAGGTTGGTTTTATTCTTGTATTACAGGATTAAAACTCATATTACAAGTGTTGAAACTAGAATGGAGAGCAGTCATAAAAATATTGGAGGAAATCCAGTCTGAAGAACCACAAGCATGGAACCACCTGGATTCAGCTGTGACTGCAATCAAGCTCTACAAATACTCCAGTTTAAGAATATTCTTTTCAAAAAGCACATCCTGTAAGCAACTTCTAGTGCTGCTTACCTCATTAAAGCATAATTAGCATAATTTATTCTATTGATGTTGAAGGCAAGCTCCTCAAAACAACTGCAAAGACATAAATGGAGACTGTGGACATTTCGGTCCTCAGATAGAAAACTGTCTCCAGACAGGTCACCTGATCTGTTCTGTCTTGTTTTGAAATAATACATGAAAATTTGTTAGATATCAATATCCACAGGTGAGGCATATCAGCCTTCTGGTAACAGCACAGCTGACCTACTTCAGAAATTCTGGTTTAACATTGGTAATAGGTTCTGCAGCCAAGTTAATTTACTATAGCAAATGAAATAACAGCTCTACGTAAGAGATTTAGATAGTAAAAACTTGAGACCAAAAAAAACCCAAACCCAACCACCCCACCTTATATACTCACCAATGGATTAAAACACAAGTTATTTTGCAAAGTGTTTTCTTTGTGCTAGACTTTAATATAGCCATAGAACTCCTAGCTACCTTCACAGCTCATGCTCCTTTTGCGTGTAATAAAAAAAGTTGACTCTCATCAGTTTTACTCCATCTCAGGTCCTACAGTTCATAAATGGTAAAATATCAACACATTAAGGTTGCCAGATACAAACTACATTTACCCATTTTTGCCACTAAAGCATTCTGAGAATTAAAACAATGGCTTTCTGAGAAGTGAAACATGTGGCAATGATCAGTACTAATAACCAACTGGGCACACAATCAACTTCATGTCTGTAAGAATGAAATACAGTTGGATTGCAAATGGGGATTTGCTGTATTCCAAAATCCAAAGTTACGGCTCCTACATTTCTTGCTAAATTCTATACACTGTTCTGAGATGTCTGAACTTTTACTTGAAAAAAGTTTTTATAGTTGTAGTAGTCACTGACAAACAAGATGACTAGCACTTAAAACCAAAATAATCTCCACGTTCTACCTTTCCCACCCTGCTTATCTTATCAGTGTTTGAGAAATACTGTTGTAATTTAGATACTCCCAACTGGCAGAGTATAAACCAAGAAATGCTGAACGCTACTATGTTCAGTGAAAACAATGAAGTTACTCAATTAAAATAAACAAGTCAGCAAAGGCTAGATTAGAAAAGGAGTGAGGATAGTAAAAAGGATTTCACTGAAATTAAGTACTTACCTACATTTAAAATTGTGTTCTTGAGAAACTCTTGCTCAACTGCCTTGCCAAAGGCACTTCCCTTGTTTGAACTGAGAAGTTCCCAAGTTGTCTAGAGTTGCATCTTTGGACATGCCCAGAGGCATTTTAGTCCTGATAGAAACGAGCAACTCAGCATATAGACTATAACCAAGTTCAAACAGTAGAGAGAAACCAAGCATTCTCCCACCCTGGATAACTCAGAGATCAGGTTTTAACTAAAGTAACTATAAGCATGAACGGAAGAGTTTCCATTCATTGACATTCTCACCCACTCCTAAGCACAAAAGTTACCTCAGGAACAAACGAAAGCATAACGAATGCACAGAATATTCAGATCTCCTACATGCCAG
>NW_009646608.1:2201449-2215020 GCF_000708025.1 Charadrius vociferus | reverse complement strand
AGTGGTCACAGCTGTCATCCTGAAAGAATAAGACTGAGGTTCAAACCTGCCAGTCTGAGAATACATACCATTCAAAAGTGTCTCAAGAGCACTGTGATTTCCAGCTAAATTATCCCATAAGCTTCACCTAGTTTTCTTCCCCTCCCAGTAGTGTTGATTCATCAGCTCAGAGCTCAAGACTGATCTAGATGGCCAGAGAGATTTGGGGGTCAGAGTCACCTGCTCCAGAGACTAGTCATATTAACTCAATATCTATTTTAATTTAACACTAAATAACTATTTAAAAAGCTAGAACTTACTTGGTTCTCAATCAGGATAGAGCACTTACCTTTAAGAGATGATACTAAAAGGAAAACTGCTCATTACCGTTCTGATGAGGTCTGAGATTTCTACAATAGTCCTTATTGTCAGTACTCCACCATTGCCTAACCCTTGTAAGATCATCACAAGCTGCACGTTAAGTGTACCAACATCAGGTGGCTTCCTGCTAAGCACATACACTGTTTTGGATCCTGTTCTGAACTAACTCTCCCCAGGCAAAGTCTTAAGACACTTACTTTTCAGGTTATTCAAATTAGATCTAATAAAAGATGTAAGCGTAAGAATTTGAATTCAATATCCATCTCACTGTACTACAGACAATTTCTTGTTATCTGTTTCTGATTTAACAGATTATTAATTATATATTCTATAATTATTTAAAATATGTAATGAATGCAAGGAATTCTGTTGGAATTTCCCTTCTGTATTACATAAGCTTGATTACAGATATCATACTCCACTAAAGTGTTCTATAAAAAGGCCATATATGCATTAGTCCCACACGTACCCTTCCTTTAAATTAAAGGAATATACCATAAAATATTAAGAAAAACTAAATTTTCGGTGAAATGACAACACTGCCAATTAAATCAGGCAAACAGTAAAAGCTAAGAAAAGCTTATCCTAGACATCAGTTAAGCACTTCAGCCAAGAAAAACGTGGCATGTATTAGTGCAATTGTGGTAGCACACCTGAATGTCCACTTAGAGCAAGGCTCCGATGCAAAACACATAGTACAAACACCAAAGTTTTCCCCAACTGAAATATTTTATTTAGCTCAACCTCTAAGCAGTCAAGTGTTGCATTAACACTGCACTGTAGTCCATAAATCACTAGCAATCCGGCCATGAATGCCTACATAGAATGACATTAAGTACAGCTTACAATACTTTAAGTATCCTACGTTCTTGATATGCTTTCACACTAGTGATTTATTATCAAATTTTGAATACCTAACAATTAACCCTTAAATAGCGTACACTGACACACATACCACGAATAAGCTTAGGATCCCAAGGAAATGGATTGTATCACTGAGTGCAATTGCAGATTTTTAAGGTGTCAAACAAACACACCTTTATCCTGTTTCAGGTTAAATACACTGACAGGTGCCAACGGCATGAGCTTTAGCAGTCATTAATCTCATGGAAACATTCCCTAGTGTGCCAGTTAAAAAAATTACTAGAACACTTTTTTTGGATTATTGTGGATTCACGTTCTTACTCATCTTCTCAACGTGGCTCAGTAGTTTCAACAATGCAGATGGATTATATGGGAAAAGATTTCTTCTCTGCAACCTAGAAATAGCTTTTTGCAGTTCTTCCAAACATTTTGTTGATTTGTAAATCGTTATTCTTAGGGGAATTATGTTATCCGAAGACAGCATACACGTCACACAGGATGAGGTATTAGATCCCATTTGTTTCAGAGGCAATACTTCAGACTTCAGTGTGTTCCGTTTATTGTCTGCATAGCTAAATCTAGTTTCCCTTATCCTCATTTCACTCTCATCATTTAAAGGCACCTGCTTTGTGTTTACCAAGCACTCTTTTCCATCTGATTCTAATTCAGAGTCGTCTGAGCTGTCATAATTAACAAGGCTTTGAAGAGAACCCAGTAGAGATGTACTATCGGTGCATATCAATGAGTTAGACTGGTTAGACTCTGAAACTTCATTATCACGTTGCTCTGTTGTAAACACTAAGTAATTGTGAGAAGAAGCCAAAGATATCAAAGTCTGCGGTTCTTGTTCACGACAAGCATTTTGCAAACTCTCATCAGTCATACAGCTTTGTTTTTCTTGAGGGGGTGGCTGGACAGAAGAAATTGATTTAAAAGTGCTATGTTTGGTATCAAAATGGTTACAGACATCTACAAACTGATGCCAGTCTTTTCTAAGAAGCTTTAAGTACATTACCAAGTACTCCAGAAAGCAAGTTTCTGATGAAATCAAAAAATCTAGAAGTACTGAGGAATCAAATGCAATTTTTTCTAGAAAAAACAAAAAGATACAGTGAGGATTACATCCACTTGCATGCGTAAGGAAGTTCCAAGTTTCCTCCTCTTTTTGGCTTAAGTTATCAGCAGCATCATGCCGTAACCTGAAAAGTAGGTCATAAAAGGGATTAAATTCAATGAAGTTTACAGGTTTGTTTGCGGTTGTTTTTTTTTTTTTTTAAAAAAAAAAAGGTATGTCCAGAAAATGGCATTCTCGACCTTTTTTGATTTTGCCAAAAAGTAAAAAACACAAAAGAAGTTTTGATATTAGAATGAAAAAGAACGAAGGCAGGTGGGGCAGGAAGCCAAAGCACTTAAAGCAGACCTTCTCAAACAACACTCCTCCTAGGAAACATTCTGGAATAAACAAGTTACTTACAATGTGTGAATTGTTATGTTAATATTTTTGTAAACCTGAACATAGACTAACTTTCAAGATGCTAAGCACATTGGAAAAAAGGGCCCACTTTTATTTAGGTGTCTAAGAAGAATTGTACATATCTAAGATATTATATCTACTTGTAAGGTCTTTACATTTGAAGCTTGAGGGACCTCTTATAAATTAGGATAATATTTTACCTAATTTAACCAGCAACGAAGCAGTGAATGTCCAGGACAAATTCATGAAGAACACGTTTCAGCTGTTAGCAGTAACAGGTTTGGGTTGGGTTTTTGTTGGTGGTGGGGTTTTTTTTTTGTTTGGTTTTGTTTTTACGAACTTAGCTTGTCCAATCCAAAGAAGGTCACTTTACCAGAAGTCCCTGAATTCTTGAAGTTTATTTCTTGTATCACATTCTTTTCAAACTCTCAGCGTTAAAAGGCAGGAGTGTTTTCTTTCATCTGTGTCTAACCACTATTTTAGACTGTGAAGTCAATTATTCTGAATTACAGGATGTGATAAAGTATCTAATCGGAAACTCTTACACAACTCCCTCATTTCAGTAATAAAACCCCACTTATTCAAATTATCAGCAAAGTTAACTGCTCTTACACCACACATTATTACATCATCCTGAGGGGTTTTTTAATTATTAAAAATATTTTTCTTTATACAAAAGTAATCAATGGAAAAGTTATATATATAACAATAACCTCAGTAAATTACAATTCTTCATATTTCTTTCAAACAAGATGTACACTAACCTGTCAAATTTTAAATAAATGAGTAATACAGCTTTAGCAGCTTCCCACATATCATCATCTTGCTCTATGAAAATCAAGGAGAGCCATTCACAGGGATGTACAACTGGGTGAGACTGTGGGGAAGATTTCAGATGACTCCTCCAGAATATCAACAACTGCGCCATGGAACTCTGAAACTCTCCTGAAAAAAAAGAAGTAACCATGAATTCTGCTATACATTTTTTGTTACTAAACACCACTCACTTTTTATTTTTTAAATTAGTAGTGCATAACAGTTCATGAATGCATTTATCATTCCTTAGCTCAACTGATTTAACATAGCGTCAAATTTTTTCATTAGTTCTTGCTTCTCGGTACCAAATAAATCAAGAGATACTTTGCAGAAAACCATAGGCAGTTATTTAACCTTAAATTCAATGTGAATGGCTACTCTATTAAACTCTAAACATATCAATGTTTCATGCCAATGTTAACCTGTGAAAATTACTTCACTTGTTAGGTACAGGACACAATTTATTCCTCTAACAGCATTCTTGATTTCTTTGAAATTCAAGGAAGAATAATCAGAGGTGACCTAGAAAGTTTTGGGTACAACAGGGTAAATCCTTTCACACCTAAGCTTGCAGACTAATGAACAACATATATCAGGAAACCTACAAAAATGTGATTCTACCTATACAGCTGGGATTTATACTTTCCTTTCGCGTCCCAATTAGGTAGCTTCATTGGTACACCGCAACTAAAGAAAGATGAATTGTAATCAAGTCAATGCCATGATTGTAATGCCAGTCAATGCCAGATGTAATGATCCAATATGAGTAGTTTGCTGAGATTTCATCTCGGGTACTTCTTCCCACATGAAATAACAATACAACTGTAATGTTTTGATAGGACTGAAGCTAAATGTCCCAGTGCAATTTACTGTAGAAATTAACTGCAGTGATCTATAGTTGATGGGAATTAATTGTCATTTCTGCAATAAAACAAAGTATGAACCTTGTAGTATAGCCATATTCTTTATAAAATAAGTTCTTCATAGATGATGTACATTTTCATACATACAGGCTTGGGATAAAGGTACCTTCATGAGATGATATAAAATCCTTACCAGAAGGATTAACTTAAGCAGCATTTTTCCTGCATATCTTTTTTCCCTTCCCTCTAAAAACTGCACTCCTGGATGGGAAAAGCACCTCAAAATTTATGCCATTTTAGTGCAGTAGCTTACTCATAAAAATAACTTTTTATTCATATGACAGACAGGCTCTTTCCCTTAAGTCATGAAACTCATCTCTTCAATAGTAACGACATATGGTAGTATGGTACTAGGTACCAGTTTTTCGTGTTAACACGGCATATATTCCATGTTTCGAAAACAGAAAAGATATAGTGACATATATCTGAACCCAAAGGTACTAACGCTGTTGGAAATACACTATGCCTTGAAGAGCACAGTTGCATCATTTATAGAAACAGCGATTACCTCTTTTGAAAAGTTTCCTGCAACACGGGAATCAATTTTACTTACCACATCATTATGTGGTTTTCCTCAATATTTGGCTTTAAGATTTGCTTTTCCTCTTAGCAAATAATAGGATCAGAAAGTTATCTTTGTTATTAATAGTTACTATTCAGACTGACATTCTTCCCTATAAATCAAAGCTATCTCGAAATTACTCTCAAAATTGAAATGAGTTAAAGTTAAGCCACTGTAAATCATGTTAAAAAAAAAAGATAAGATCAACTAGCTTCCCAGAAGGGAAGTCAGCATATTAAAGCATTTTGGTGCTTGTTTTAACCACTTAATTTAATGTCACTAAAATAGAAGCATCATTCCTTTCAACTCGAAATTCCTCTTGACAGTTGAGGTATTTGAATCTAATTAAAGAACTCATTTTTGTGTCATGAATCTGGAAAAGAGAATCTTTTCTTTGAGAAAAATTTTTCAGAGACATCCAAAATAGATTTAAGCTACATTTTTCCTATTCACTTGTTCTTAGACCATCTCAGTATCTATACATTTTTCAGAAGGTGGATTATAAGTAAAATATTCCCTACAAATACTTAAAAAACTCTAAGAATGCAACTGGCATCACAAATATAACATCTTCCAAAATCTGGAAAGTGTCAGAAGCTGTCTTACAGAAGTCCATAGCTCTTTTACAGTCAGATGAATTAAATGATTAATGATTTTATGCTTGCTACATAACACAGAAATATAAAAAGATAACATTTATATCTAGAACTTGTACTAAAATGCCTCAATATATTTAAAATGCTGTAAAATTTCAGCCTTGTTTAAAAATAAATAAATTATTTTTTTACTTTTTGCCACATCATCAATTGGTTGACAGAAGGAACATCCATTCGCACTTGTATTTGACTAGAAACACTGCTTCAGAACTGCCTTTCCATTTTTGCCGTGCAGCCTGTAATCCAGGGACAGCAAACTGCTTTGATCATAGGATTTGCACATCCACGTTCACATGGATTAGCATCAGAAGACGTGCATCATGTGCCTCTCAGAGGTAAAAAGGCAAGTGGGAAGATAGGATTCCAGAAGTGTCTTTCAGGCAAAAAGCCTCACCCCACCACTTCATTACAGCATAGAAGACTACTAACTAGCTACCAGCGTGACACAGCAATGCATTCTCTCCCATCAGGAACACAAGCTACACAGCATTCCCTTGCCATCCCACTGCCTGCCTTGTGGCATAGCCCCAGCACAAGAGCCAGATCTGCTCTTCTACTAATCCAATTCACCTGTTCAGTAGAACAAACGTACTCAAGTAATCAGGTATGAGAAGTATGCCTCACAACTACTAATTCAAAGGCCTAGACCTGTAAGTCAGGGTGAAGAACACAACCACTATACTCCACCAAGTCCCACAATTTTCTTGTCTCTTACTTTATAGCTTCATTATGTATATTACATTTCTTGTCCGACAGTAAAGTGTAGTACCTTCAACCAAGACAAGCACATAATGGTACTTACCTATAGTTCTACCTCCACATTAGAAAACAAGAGAGCATTACCTGCAATTCCTTTTAGTTCCGCACCCTGAACAGGTTAGATGCTTGTGCTATGGGCTCTCTTCTTTGCCAAACAGAGAAGAGCCTGGTGTGCCCAAGCTGGCTATTTCAAATATTAACATGTTTGTAACAGGAAAAGTTTGGAATCCCAAATGCAGCTGTTTCAAGCCCTCCATATTGCAGGGCTAAGGACAGGATAAAATGCAAGGAAACAACTAATTAGGCAGGACACAGTGACAGAAAGTTTCCTGGGTGGGTCTCTTCTTTCCTCCCTCCTACCGCCACTGATCCAGCTGAATTCTATTTACAGTCTTAATGAGCTATGACTACAAAATATGAAAGCTTTAGAACTCTTGCTGCTTAATGAACAAAACTAAAGAGACTATTACCTTTGATTTCAGCTTCTGTAGCAGAGTTCTGACACTTGAATTCCAGTGCTTTAAGCACAACCAGACTTAGGGCTCTGAGAACAGGTTGGTCAGAACTACCTTGAGTATCACCTCCAGGAGCAGCTTCACTGCCTCCAAAGTAGCTGGCCTTTTCACTGAGCGGGATCTGATTAAGCCAAGTCAAATTCACAACCTGCAGAACACCATTACTCAGTGCACCCATATCTTCATATAAAGATGGGTTTCGTAAGAACAGTGATCCACTTTTAGCATCTTCTCTAGACTTGTAAAGGACACATTTTTTAAGGAGCATAATGAACAACTTCTTGATTAAATAGTGAATTGATGAGCTAATGAGGTTCAGGACATAAGAAACTTTCAAAAACAATACTCTCTGGCACCTCAGCGGTTGTTCTAATTCAATTCTGGAAGCCAGAAGTGCTTCAAGCAGATCTACAAAACTGATCAAATTGTTTGCAGCTTCAGAATAAGGTGAAGTATAACGATGACTGTCAAAATGATGGAACAGAATGGAATTATAAAATCCTTCAAGCACAGCATCAAGAGGAGCCAATAACTTCTTCAAAATACCTACAGCAACAAGAAGAACGTTATGGAGTTGGAGTGTAACACAGTCAGCTAAATCATCAATTAAGCAGGAAACAGGTGATTGTGACCATTCTCAGTTCTTAAGCATGTTTAAACCACCGTTTTTAACAGTACTTTGTCACCCACTTTACAATGAAGAACATACGCGTTCTTTAAACAGGCTGCTCTAAATGACATTACAAGGAACATTCCTCCCCCTAGTGGGCACTCGTGTATCGATACCACCATAAAATTGCAACAGTACCTGCTTTGGGTAAAACTTTATCTTTCAGTATGTCCTTGATAATAGTTGTAAGAGTCCATAGACATTCTGCTACCTGAGTATTCCCCGGGAATCCTGAAAGAGTCTTCAAACTAAAGGTGAGCCAGGTGACATTTAGTGCATTCTAAGAAAATTAGTTCAAAAAAACCAATCATGTATGCTTTACAGTTGCTATGCAAATTAAATTAAATCATAATACATTGATTTAAAATTGTACATTAAAAAGATTCAAATGTAAGCAAAACCAAAACATAACTAGAAAGAATATATCTGTCCAGCGCCTTTTAAGTATGTTGGCCTGTATTTACAAACGTGAAGTCACATATGCATGCAATTTCCCAATGTCATGCGACCTACCAAAAATCAGGTAATACTCTAGACAGACCATACCTGAATATATAATTCCCAGATGACTTTGCAAGAAATATTACAAACATATTTCTGAGAAAAAAATCTATGCTCAGAGATGCTACTGTGGAGGCTACAATATATATCCACCAAATATACAGCAAGTAAAAGACACCCTCAAGTAATTGGAATTTCAAACAAGAAAATACAGAAAAGCATTTGATTAACTTTCAATAGATTATGACCTATTTTTGTCTACTGCATCACCTAACAGATCTCAAGTAACTGTAAAAATATTGATACTGTAGACTATTGGTTTTCTGAAATACCTGTACTGCAACCTTAAAAAGAATATTTCTTGTCATCTAGACATATTTTACCTTTAAACAGTTTCATAACATTCCAGATTTTTATATACAGAGACATTCCACCTCTCATTACAAACTTCTGTTACACACCTGATCTCCTTTCTACACTCTATGTCCCTCCAAACACACTCGAAATACTCTGGAATATTTATTACATATTTTTCCTATCCACCACTTACAACCCAAAGCCCCTTAAGACACACTTTATGGCAGAACTATCACATAGTATTATCATGCACAACCTTCACATTGTTCCCATACTGGAGCTAGACACACTTCAACAAACCTGTGTGGCATTTTGAGGAGACTAACAGCCTGTATGCTGAACCACCAGCAGACTGCAGATGTGCCTTTCAGAAGGATAGATGGAGCAGAGTAGATGTACAGGCAACAGATGGAGGAAAGAAGCAGTTCTGATGTTGCTCTGTGGGTCTACTTATGAAATGAGCCTCTTTAGAAATACTTTTAGATTTTACCCAAGTCATGTAGTGACTGCTTTTGTGCCATGTAAACACTATAAAAGTTGGCTCTAGAGTTAAATGCAACAACTTGAGGCATATACTCCCTACGTCATTTTTAATCTGTGAAAAATTATGCCATACTCACCTCTTCCTTCAGCTGGAAATACACTAGAGATGCTAAACTTTTTGAAGCCATGTGAGATAACAGCGGATCATAACTACCGAGCAGGCAAATCTGCAAACATATAGAAAGAAACAGTATCTAAGGCACGGTCTTTTTTTCTTTCTTCCTCCTTTCACAAAAATCTTTCAAAAGTTTATAAAAGCTTACCAATTTTGAGTCAATTTTTGCCTCCTTCAGAAGAAGGACAAAGATTTCACAGTACTTCTGTCTCGTATTGAATTCAATTTCCTGGGATTCTGCTTTAGCAACCATCACCTTGATCAATGTTAACTGAAGCAGCATCACTTCCCGTGGACAGAACGAGGAGTTCATGTTTGCAAAGCTATTTGATATATCATCTGTTGTAGGGACAACCGCATCTGACATATCAGTGTCCTGATGGCTCCTAATACCACCATTAGTAGATGGCAGATGCATCCAATTACATGATTCATCTTTTTCTGGTGACTGCTCGATACACAGATTAAGTAAAGACGTATAATGATGGCTTTCTTTTGCTAGCGGAATGCCTACCAGTACATCCTTATACATCTGCTGCAGAAGAGAGATCTTCATTATGAGAGCATTCAATACTCCAGAAAATGCTGTATGTCTTCACTGATTATCCACGGCCACCGCAAGTCAGCTTCAAAGCTATTTTTGTCCAGTAACAGAAATAGAAGCACTAGCAGGCATTTCTCTTCTGAGTTACCTAGAAATAAATATTTTGCTATTACTGAACTTAACAGATAACTAGAGATACAAAAGAGCAACATACATTTTTAGAGTTAATACGACCATCATTAAACTTACTTTGAAAATACAAATTCACTGTTTGAAAACAGTAAGAGTGATAGTTACACAAAACTGTCCCAGTGAGACATTCAAAGGATACAAAAATTGCTATGTGGTGAAGAAGTTTACAGTTCCAATATTATACTACTGACATCAATGTTGATTTACCAACAGAAAACCAAAGATGACTATTACTATGGACTAGTTCTGGAAGATATGAGAACTTGGATCAAATCTTTCTCTCCATTGCTAAAACTACTAATACCTCATTTCTTTTGTGACAGATTCCTCCAAAAACAGGCACAAAGTTTCAAGTGAAAATCTTCATCTGAACTGGCAATGTTTATTGCTCCACTAAGGCTGGTATGGCAACATCTCTCACCAAAAAAAAAAAAAAAAAAAAAAAAAAGGGAACCAAAGGAGAAGTCTTGTCTTCCGCTGCACATAGGCTCAAGATAAGTAGCATGAATATAAAGGCGAGGAGAGCTGGGAGAACTGGAGAATTTAGTAATGAGGACCAAAGAATTCCTTTATGTCTACACATGCAGAACTCTTGTTCTGAGCACCTAAATCTTGAAACCCAGATCAGGTTTTCAGACAATGCAAAGGACCAACAATGCCATAGGGCTGGTCTCAAGGGCCCAGTGATTGAGTTTAACATTAAAAAAATACTTAAAACACAAACTTATTAAAAACTAATAAAAATACTTAACCATATTCAGGAAAGGTATAAAAAAATCCTTATCACAAAGTCAACGGAACATATATTTCAATCGCAACACTGGAATATTCACTATAGCTTAAAAACAAGAGCTATTAAGAACTCAAATCTCTCTTTACAGTATGAGCACCTAAGCACCCACAATTTTCTAACCATTACATAAATGGCTAGACAGATATCATATGTCCCCAGAAAACAAAAGGATATACTTAAGAACATCAGGGTTTCTTTTTCATCTATATTAAACTTGATGCTAATCTGTCAAATTTATTTTTTAAGACAGTTTTAACATGTTCTCTAACCAGAACCCTTTTAATTAAAATCAAAACCAAACCCAAACTCATTACCTTTATCTACTATGAAGTTAGCAGTGGGGCTTACGTTGCTCACAGGAATTTTCTTTTTGTGTGTTTTTTGAATCCCTGTCTTTTAAACCTGGCATAATAAACCAGGTAGACTTCCAGGTAGGCTCCTCAAGTCATCTGTTTGTAGTTGGCTTTTATTCAAATGTTACGTTTCCCCTTTCTTACCAAAGAAAGAACACAGCTCAGCCTCCCAGCTGGTAAGAAATTCTAAATATCATCCCATCTATGTATCAATTACACCTGCATTTATCATCCAACCAAGTATTTTGAATTATTGTTGCTTTTTAGCAGAAAGGTAGAAAACAGTGAAACTAAAATAATAATTACATAATAATTACAAAGGGAGTGATTTTGATAATTACACCTTCATTTTTACAATTTGACTTTTTAATTGCAACTGAAGTATGCATTGACAAGATGGTTTCCCAAAGCTACAAAGGATTAGAGGTAGACTAAGATACGCTACCCAGACTCCTCACTTCTTCCACCATTAGGCAGTATTTCCTTCAGAATATAATCTAAAATTAGAGAATAAGAAGTTGCCTGCAGGGAGTGATCTACAACTCCATCTGGTATGGTATTTTTAAAGACATATTCAGCAATGGCTCACCTGGCAACTCCAAAATGTTATAGTATGTTCCTCACCTACCAGAACTAAGAACCCTTCCCTCATCCTTTCCCATATTCCACATTTTAGATGTTAAGTATAAATCTGATACTTCAGACAATAAATTACTTCTTAGTTTGCAGAATCTATTTGGAATTCTACTTGAGGTGGAAATTTATGACCTGAAACCTTGTAAAATTTCTTCAGAAATCACTCTGAATATTTTATATAGCTATTGTTCCTATCTTTGAGTTTCATTTCTTCCTAAATGAATACCTAATAAAGTAAAATCATCCTAACAGATTTACTTCTGTGTTCCAAGATCAACTTGAATTATCATCATACATGGTAAATGAACAGACCTCTCATGCACAAATTCAGATGAAATAGCAAGGTTGTTAAGGCAGGAGAGATTTAGAATGCCTCTAGGACATGCACTATGAGATTTTACCTTCACCACATATTGGTTGAGCTTTCCCTGATCCCACCATAATACATTTATATTATACCATTAATTTGCAGAACACTTTACAGAAACATCTATAAGATATGTCTCACTCACATATGACAACAGTTCACGAATAGAAGTCACTAAAGGAAATTAAATATGAGGGGCTTAGTTTGAAGAAATTTACTTCAAAAGAGGGGGAAAATGTCATACAGTGACTAAATTTGTTTCAGACATAGTTAAGAGAGCACAGTGAAAAGCTCAAAGCTGAAAAGAAAAGCAATCACATTCACACACAAGAAGTGACAAACTCCAAGCCTTACTTGTATTATTTATTTGAGTTAGTCACAACAGCATCTAAAAACCAATTAAGGTTTTTAATGCCAGAGTTCTGCATAAAGAGTATGAAACAGTTCTAAAAACCTTATCTATAGATTGATATAGGCAAAAGACAGCAAGGAAAACTATATAGAAAAAACCCCACATATAAATATTTTGTTATATGTTATTTTCATGACTGCTTTAGTTAAGCTTTAAAATCAAAAACAAAGTCACATGGAGCTACAAACAGGACAAGAGAAGAAACTTGATGGAAAAAGAAATAAAGAACTGAAGATGGCAGCTGAAGCCTAGAAGGTTTAAGGACCATCATAAGCCAAGCCAGGGAAGTTCAAGCAGTTGCAAACACTGCCAGACTATCCTGAATCAGAATTATAAAATATGTATGTTTCTCCAGTGTGGGATACTTAATTTAGCACAAAGTCATAGAAAGTATTGATTTGCCTGGTCTAGCACCGTTGATATTACATTTCACTTTTTTTTTTTTAACAAACACAAATGGCTTATGATGACACACAATAACTCAGAGATATTAGTGAAGAGGCATGATTAGAGAAAGCTATTCTCAAGTCCCTATATTAGTCTTTCCCTGTTATATATACTACTAAATGTTCATTGCATGAGTAGCAACTGGGAGAAAACAAACTATCCTCAAACCCTTATTTTCATTTAAAAAATAAATCAGATAAAGCAAAATGAAGCCACAGTCTGTGACTGTCCATGTCTGAAGGCTCTGGATCTCTTTACAACGCAACTGTTGAATCATTTAAGAAATAAAATATACTTTGGACTACTTGTACCTGCCATGGCTTCGTAGGCCCATCTCTCAATAAAGAATATAATTCCACTCAGTACTGAAATATCGTAAAAGCCTCTAAAAATAATGCAATTTCCTTCCAGAGGTTGCAAATAACCTCTGCTGTGAGCTGCCCAATCCCTGATTGTTAACTTTGACCTCTAAGCGTTGCCAGATGCCAAATCCGCTCTTCTGTGAGCATCCTTAGCCACTAGAGATGGGACTAGACGGACCCGATTCGACCTCACCGGTCCCTTATTGTACCTCTCACAGCGGCGTTTCAGGAACGTTTCAGCACTGGGTTAGTGGCAGGAAGGCCTCGCTAAAAGCAACCCTCCAGCCTGATAAGGAGCCTCCCGGCCCGCCGCCCCTCTCCCCGTTACACGCCTCCAGAAGGCCCCAAAC
>NW_009646608.1:2190627-2200205 GCF_000708025.1 Charadrius vociferus | reverse complement strand
GGGGGGCGGTGTGTGTGTGTGTCTGTGTGCGCTTGACGGCTCCTGAAGCACGAACTCCTGCAAGGGAGTGATTTTGATTTCCCAGCAGCTCCGCTTTCTGGGTTACTTCCTGTCCCCTTCTTCGGTACTTATCTTTGACTTCAGTGCCCCGGAGGAGCGGGAGTGACAGGGCAGCGGTCCTGCCCCTCCCCAGCTCCCCGGTATCCCGAGAGAGTGCACTGCTTTTTCCCCCGTAAGATCCCGATTTAGGTAAATAACCCTTTCCTTCCTCATTTTTTTTTGTTTTGTTTTGTTTTGAAGCTTCTTTCCCATTTCGACCTGCTGTTGCTTTGGGATTAACCATTTTTGTTCTCCGTTTCACTCTTTTATAACATTGCGTGGCTCAGTTCTGCTTTTATTTTATTTTTATTTTTTTTTTAGGTTTAAGCTGCCTTAAAGGAGAATTAAAAATTGTGACTCCAAAGAACAAAGTGAGACAGAAGAGAGAAAACAGCACTCAAAAAAGCCCCAGAAAGGTGATAATTCACGTAGACTCTCAGAATCGTCCTAGACACATGGTTTGGATGGGATTGGGGCCTCTTGTTGTATTTTTGATGGATTTGAATAGGTAGCATTAGATTTCTTTGTTCCCTTAAAGCCTACTTGTCATTGAGCTTTAAAAGTTTGAAAGCTCTGAAGCCCATTTCAAGCATGGTTCCTCCTCTTGTGACAATTCGTCATTTTCTCAGTTTAACCTGCAAATGTTGTTTGGATTAGGAATTGCTACTTCATGTTTTTTTGTGTTTCCTCATCTCGGGAATGTCACTTAAAATTACTTCACTCCCAGTAGTTAAAAGGGCCTTTTCTGAAAGCCTTTTCACAATTTTATGGGTGCAACACTGGATTGGTTTCTGCTCTGATTCTAAAATGTATGTTTGAATAGGTCATGGTAATTGTGTTATGTTGGATTAGTTGTATCTAACCTTTGCATGGGTTTTTGTATTGTAACGGAGCTGCAAAAATTGAAATTTATTTAATTAGATGGTGTTTGTTTACAAGTACTTACTTTTTTGGGTTTAGATCACAGAGGGATCACCTAATGCTGTTAGGTGCTTAAGGGAAAAAATGAAAGGTGCCATCAAAAATTGAATCCTGCTGGTAGGAGGAACGTTTGGTTTCGGGGGAGAGCAGTTCATAGGGAGAATTGCTTGTTTTACGTGGTAAGATGAAGAGATGCGTTCTAGAAGGAGAGAGAGTGGGGGGTGAATGATGTCAGTCAGCCTTTTTCTGCATCCTACTGTTTGTGTGTTCCAAATAATGGAAAGAATGGAGTTTCTGCGCGTTCTTTTAATGCAAAGTCTGTCTCAAGTCCGTTCTAATCTGTTTCAAATGTAGATGAGTTTGTGTTATTTTGGCAAATATATCCTCTATATAGGTCCCTCTGGTCTTTGTCGTGTTATCAGAGATGTCATTGGCTGTACCAGAATGTTTTTTATTGTCAGCAATAAATTATTTTTTAGCTTTAGTTGCAGATGAAAGAGCAGTACATGTTGCCAACAATCTTGGTCAAGGCTGGACCATTTTTCTAATATAGGCATCTTAGGCATATGATAAAAAGTAGCTGTTACACATCAAAGATTAAATAGAAAATCCTCCAGTAACACAAGTGCAACTAATTCTGAGATGCATTTTGAAAGTACAGGGAAGAAATATTCCATGTTATTTTGGTAGCATACTGCAAAACCATGAGTAATAGTGGAACATGTGGATATGCCCAGTGTGATTGCAGGAGGGAATTTTATGCTAATAGGTGAGACAGATGTGCATTAGTACAAACTTACCAGTACAGTTATGACACACCTGTTTCATCTGAAGTTGGTTTATTACAACACCCTCTTTTACAACCCATCCGGTGCATCTAACGTCAGGGCTTGCATTAATGTAGCTACTCCAACAGGACACCTCTTGGTGCCAATAAGTCTTAAGATCTTTGGGATTTATTAATGGAAGGAAATGTAGGTTTCTGTTTGATTTGTGAAGCTCCTTCCTGATGTGAAATGCCAGTGCAGCAAAGTTTGATTCAGATGCAGAGACTGGAATTGAGTTCACAGGAATCGGGGAATTAGCTTCTGGCAGAAATTTGCACATGGTCAGAACAAGAAAGAGAGATAAATGATATGCTGAAGTCCTGCTCTTGATCTCTGGAAGACATGCAGCATATTGCAAGTATAGCTAGCCCCTTAGATAAAGTTTTGTGTCCTTTTTTTTTTTTTAATCTTCAGGCTATATGCTCATTTTGATGTTGATTTTGTTGGTTTTTTTTTTTTTGCCTTGTTGTGAATTCTAAACTCTTAAAGGAGATGCGCTGTCTGAGAGGTTGTTTTCCATTGTTCCAGCGCTTGCTTACAGAATGATACTATCGCAGTGAAAAACTTGCTTTATCCACTGAAGTCATCCAATGAATTTTGTCCACTTGGGTTCTTTTAGGCCATATTAAAAAAATAATGCAGAGCAAATACAAGTCTTCCACAGATTGTTGAATGAATTAAACTCTGTAAGCGGCACTCATTTTGTTCATCAGCTGTGCTACGAGTATTAGGACTGAAGTAACTGCTTTAATGTGGTTTGAACTAGCCATTGCTTTCTGCGTCTGTCATTCTATGAAATGTTGGTGTTTGGATTCTTTCGTGATAGCAAGTCATGTTAAAATACATAAATCTTATACAGTAACACTTGCTACGAATTCTTACTTACTTTTAAGGCTAAGCTTTCATCTGACTTTACCTGTTTAAAACTTAGAAACAGCAGCACTGTAAGTTAAAAGAGAGATTGTATTTTATGCTTGGGATGAGAGGATCTCCAAGCATGCTGCAGAGCACAAGCTCCCTGCGGTTTGTCGACACATATCTTCAGGGAGGAGAGTTGTGGCTGTGCGGACCTGATGCAGCATTCTCTACTGAAAGAGATCTTCAGCACTAGCATTGAGGTCCTCGATTTGGAAGGATTTGTGTTATTTTCTTCACTGGACTCTGCTTGTGCTTAAGGTTGCCAATGTATTGGTGGGAATTTTGAGGATGGCTAATAGCTGATGTGTTACCAGTGTTTTCTAAAGATGATGCTCTCCAGTTTGAGCTGGGTGATGTCACTAATTCTCCATCAGGCCCAAAAGTCAGACCTCGCAATCTCTCCATGAAATGGATAATAGTTGGTAAAATGATACCTTTGTACTTCAGTTTCAGCCACCTGCAAAATGTGACAACACAACAGCTGCTTATTAGTGTATAACACCACCAGTCAGCATCATACAGTGTTATAAACACTTGAAGTTGATGGAAGACTTTTAGATTAACTCTTTTAGTTATTTTGAATTTAGTACGTCCAAGCTACGAGATGGTATTAGAGAAACTCTGATGAGAAATGTGTAACTTTCAATGACCGCTTAGGAAGAGTGAAGGCTTCTTTCCTTTGAAGTAGCAATTCCTCTGTGATGCTTTGGATTCGTGCCCTGTTAACTCAGTGCTTTCAGACCCAGCAATTCACGTGTGTTGCTTGGCGATTTTCATCTCAGCCACTTGGATACCTCGCTTGATGTCTGTCTGGGAGGTAGCATAGAACATCTAGCAGAAAATACGTTCAGGATTATAAAGCTCTGTGAAATTTTAATATTTCACATGTTATTTGCAAACTTTACGGTTGTGGTATGAGAACACAAATAATAAAATGATTGTTTGCCTTACAGTCTTGTCTGAAGAGCTCCTGAAATAGGAAGCTGAGCGATATATGAAGATGATAGTTGCATTTAGTTTCTTTGTCAAACACATATTGACCGTTTTTAAAATGCCATTTGAGTGAGAACACAGTTAGCTTGTTCGAGTTTTGAAATGGGTGGGAGAAGTGGGTTGTGAGAGTAATGAATGCTAATGTGATTATCCTTATTCTCCACAGGGCGTGCTTTTTTTTTTTTTTATTTGATTTAACTGCCTTGGAATACTTCAACCACAGACAGCTAAGATCTACACTGATTATGTCTATGCTAGGTATTAAATGCCGTGTGTAGTGGTACACTTTCCTTGTTGTATATAGTTAGGCTAATATCAGTAAATTATGGTCCTTATTCTGCTCTTGGATGTGTAATCTTACAGTTTAGGGATCAGGTCTATCTGTTAGCTCATCTGAATGAGCAAAATACAGTGTTATAAGGTCTTGCTTTTAGTACCAACATTGAACTTTCTTTAAAGTAAGTATATACATATGTTGGAATTAATTTTCCACATGATGTTTGCAATGACTTTAATGAAGTGACACATTGATGTAGAGAAGTCTCAGATCTCTTTGACAACATGAAACGTTATCAATAGATAATGAAGATGCTTCTCTTATTTTTTTATTTAGTGTGCTACTTCTACTACAATTATTAGTATTTTAAGCAAACTTTCTTAAGTCATTGAGTAAGTGAGCTTTACTTTCACTAAATATGACTTCTTTTTATTAAAGTTACAGATCTTACTCTTGCCATATGCAGCTAATTTTCCTTTTGGGGGGAAAAAAGCTTGTTACTTTTTTAGTGGAGCAATCTGTTACCTTGTCTGTAGTCTGTGAAGTCAGTGCAATTCTAATTTGCATCAGCTAATAAAAAATGTGTGGGTTTTAAAGTGAAAATCATGCAAAAATAATAAAAAAAAAAAAAAGGTGAACTAACGACTGATCATCTATGCAAAAAAACAAGGCTAGAAATGTGATCAAATTAGGTCATGGCAGTGCAATTTTGTGCAGGGCTGTGAGCATATCTGCAGACCTTGTATGTTTTATCTTGGGAAGCAAAGCTCTTGGAAAATGTGCATAAGAGGGATGAAAGAGCTTTTTTCATCCTCCTCAGCTATCGTGAGGAAAGCAACATTTTATGTTGCATTAAGTGACAGAAATTTTAACTCGAGCTAAAAGCCGCACCGTTCATATAATTGTTCTGGTGCAACACATTTGCAGAAGAAACAAGTCACTGTTGGTTTTGTGTCATCTGCTATAGAACGAAGTAATTAATGCTTTTATTATTTATTGTGTTATTGCAGTGCTCACACATGGTAAGGGGTCCTGTCGCAAGAAGTTTGCAGCCAAAGTGAACGAAAGGTCAGAGGCACAGAGGTGCACAAAGAATTAATGAAATAGCATTGATTAGTCAGAAATGGTCAAACGGTGGGACTGATCCTGTTCACTGCAGATGACAAGGAAGGAGAATAAGGAGGACTAGTCTGAAGAGGACAACTGAATAGGGCTTGTAACTGGAGTTCAGTAAACTCTGATACTAAAAGGACAGTTTTTATATATGAAGGAAAGAGGGAAGGTTTTTGAGGTGGTGGGATTGCTTGTATTGTGAAGGTTTCTTTACCTGTTTGTGCAATGCAGAGTGTGTGTTAGCCTCATGTGTTGTGTGAGGGAGAGACAACTGGTGGCACCAGAAGTCCAGTTGAAGGACTGAGAAGTCAGTGCTCTATGTTGTCGGGTTTTATTATGTAGATAGGGAATAAATGAGATGAAGATTAAAAAAAAAAAACAAACCCACAAACCAAAAACTACAAAAAACCACAAAACAAACAAAAAACAAAACCCCACAAAAATAGTTTGGGAGGAACTAAATGGAACCTGAAGGTTTTTCCTGGCATCTGACTCCCACAGGGAGATGTTGAGCAGTCAGGCAGAAATACCTACTGTAACCTTCGCATCCATTCTTGTTCCGTGGCAGGAGCAGATATGCATAGTCCTTAGAGAAGAGTTTAGCTTGTTTCTTCAAGGTTTACTCCGGAGAGGTTACGCATCTCTCATTTCTTGTTTTCCATAAAATATTCTCCATAGCCTTTTCTTCATCTGGCAGAAGAAAACTCTCTCCACCCCAACCTCTGGAGGACTGTCAGATAATGAAAAAAAACACACTTCAGGGCCTTTTCTGGCATAACTGCGTTAAAATGTAGCATTCTAGCCCAGGTACAAAGTAAAAGTAAGTAAACCTCTCACTTTTACTCTTTGCAACTAATAAGAATTTTTTATATTTTTTTTTTAAGGGGTAGCAGGTTTTGATACACATGGGCACACGTGATTATGAATAGTGAAGACAATGAAGAGTGGGACATCCATCAAAGAGTAACAACCACTTATAAGGTAATTCAGGAACACATTGAATTTACCCTGTTGTACTTGCAAAATCAATTAAGTAGTTGTTGTCGTCCTCCATTTTCATGGCAAGATACAGTCATTATAACCAAGAATGTAAAGGTAGATTTCCCCCCCGCCCTCTGCTTCCCTTCATTTTTTTTAACTTGCGTGTAGAAAGCCAATATATAGCAATCAAAATGCATACTCTGTTCTGAATGAGATTGATTACAGTTGCAAAACATTAAATATTAAATGCCAAATGGCTAATGACTTCCAGTAGTCTTCCCTTCCTTCTCCAAAGATTGATGCTGTAAATGGGGATTTGCAAACAGGAATTTTAAATGATCTGTAGAGCAGAAGTGAAAATGTTTTTGAAGCTGGTGTGTACCTAGCACTATCCTGAAACCTTTAATGTTACAGTTCAGTATTCTTGTAATTTGAATTTCATTGCTTGCCATAGGGGTGAGATAGAAGAGTAGATATTTACAGAAACTGCGCAAGTGATAAAAGGAGCTGCTTATGCCTGACTTTGTCTTCTGCTTTGTATGTTTTAGTACTTATGTACTTTAGTACTAGCTGATTTGAATAAGCTCTGCTAGTCACATGCAACATATGGGGCCAGTGCCAACTTTTTATAATGCTGCATTACAAATATACCCACCAGCTGAGAAGTGTGATATAAAGCGCTTTGCTTTTTCTTAACCAACTGTCTGCATAGATATTTGCAGGGGGGATACTGCTGTCCCCTTAAATGAAAAATCCTGTTTCTCTTCATCTGTTTAGGGATCCGATCTCTTTCTGTAGCACTTTGAGCAACTAGTTTCACCTTAATTTTTAGGATCACGTGAGATATTGCAAGTGTTAGTCCTTTATGAGAAGGGACTGTAAAAATGGCAGTAGAAAGTTTGTTTATATTAACTTTCGATCAGATATTCTCCGTTTGAGAGAAAAGTTTTCATATCTTGTTGTACACATTCAGAAAGTAGGGCTAAAGGGCGCACTTGATTTTTTTTTTTTAATTTTTTTTTTTTTTAAGGACCTTCCCCTGGCTTATAGTTATTATCAGTCACGTTCTACTGTGAGTTTTCCAAAGAAGGACCTTGTTTGTATAGTTGGAATTTCATTAACAGTACTATTAGTGGTGTGATCGAGAATGAAGTCAAGCTCACTGTCTTATAGGTGAGTGTGTTCCGAAGTGCTAATTGGAGTTTAGAAAAGAGCTTAGCAAAAGCTTATTAGAGTCAATAGAAATACTTCCATTGTCATCAGATTAACCAAGTTTGATTTTGGAATATGCTGCTAAAGCTGAACTATTGAGTTAGCAGTTGATGGTTTGTAAATCCCCTTTTCTTCCAGTGTCAGATAATGGAGTTCATACTATAAAACAAAACAAAGCCAGTACCTAAGCCGTGTATTACCTATTGAGCTAAAAGTCTTCTTTCATAACCCTGTGCTGAAATAGTGATTGCTGCCATACATGGTAAGTAGAAGCATTTATAAATGTCAAAGACAGGCATTTGCCGTGTGTAATTTCCATATTTGCAATGTAAGTAGGGTCATTGTAGCCACCTGTTAATTATGAGTTTATATCTCTCCAAGAAGCAGATAAATGACTTCTTTACATTGGGCACAACTAGGTTATAGAAGAGTGAATAGATAGCTATGCCTTTATCTGGAAAGATGGCAGTGAGTGATGTTTTCACTTTTCTCTTGTCTATGTGTATATCTGGATCACAGGAAAACAAGTGCCCAGTGGGATGTAGGGAGTTGATTGCAATGTCTTTTGAATGACCTATGAGTCATGAGGATCTGGAAAACATAAAAGAAGGTTTAGGTGATGATGTGGGTTGACATCCTAATAAAACAAGGTTGCTGTAAATTTTACGTTTTGCTTAAAATTAATTTTCGTCTCTAGAACTTTTCCATGTACTTTAACCTTGATTAACTTTACAGGAGTCTAAATACATTTTTCTCTCTCCTTTTTATCTTCTAGTTCTGTGTTAATATCCATTGCAATGTTTTTTTAATGTTTTCTGAGACTCCTATTGCTCAGCGTTGCCTTTCTAATACCCTGCTTTTATTCTCTTTCTTCTGATATTCCTTTCCATTCTAGGAATACATTCTATGGGGATATCATACACAATGTGTGTGAAAACGTAAACTCTTAATGGACTTGGTGTACTGTGGAAGAATCCCTAAATACCTGTATTTATTTTTTTTTTCTTTTCTCCAGCTGGGTAGCAAGTAGCACTGCAGATGAGTACTTTTCAAACAAAGCATGGAGTATAGTACTTCTTTCTTTCCAATGTATGCTTGTATCTAGGCTCTCTTACAGTGGCTATTTTAGCTAGCCTTGTGGCCCAACTCTGGTGTACTGTGTCAAGGTAATTATAAATTGAATTGTTCTGGTATATGTTCTCATGGTGTTTGACAGGGCTATACTAAGTGCACTTAGTTGTTTTCAGGTCTCATGTATTATCATCTTTGTGTTTGATTTTTGGAGTATAGAGGTTCTTTGAAGTCCTTATGTACTAATAAAGAAGTCCACAAGCCAAAATGCAGACAGTAGACTCTAATTTAAAAAGAAAAAAGGAAAGGAGAAAAAGGAAAATTAAGGTTTTCAGTTTGAACATGAATGTTGCTAATATTCATGTGCAGTAGGTCACAGGAAAAGATCATATTAGTAAGATGAAAATATTTTCATTGAAGCTGCTATATTTCTAGGAAAAAAAAGATTACCACAGTTCAGTTGCTCTAGCAATGCAGTGCTGTTTTGTGCAACAGTTTAGATCATCTCTTTAACCAGTATCTCTGGAGTTAGTGATACTAACCATGTTGTGATTTTTAAATGAATATTAGGTTCTGGAGATTTCCCGTTTTGCTTATTGCTCAGATGCTTTAATTGTGGATTGCTGTTTGATGCTGTCATTTCTGAAGAAAATGTTTACTATTTATAATGTGTAAGTGCCCTTTTCTTTTGCAGTTCAGTGATGTGAACCATGTACTATGATTTTGCTAGCAACAGTGAGATTGTTTGGGCTTTTTTATTCTAAGTATAAGAGGACTTTGCTCTGCATATAGAGAGTAAAACTTAGCATTGCTTTTCATTAGAATCATAGAATCATTTTGGTTGGAAGAGACTTTTAAGATCATTGAGTCCAACTGTTAACCTAACACTGCCAAGCCCACCACTAAACCATGTCCCTCAGCACTACCTCTACCCATCTTTTAAATACCTCCAGGGATGGCGATTCCACCACTTCCCTGGGCAGCCTGTTCCAATGCTTGATAACCCTTTCAGTGAAGATATTTTTCCACATATCCAATCTAAATCTCCCCTGGCACCATTTGAGGCCATTTCCTCTTCTCCTATCACCTGTTACTTGGGAGAAGAGACCGACCCCCACCTCACTACCCCCTCCTTTCAGGTAGTTGCAGAGAGCGATAAGGTCTCC